>NW_024742103.1:272500-280000 GCF_018991925.1 Homarus americanus
GGGTGGGGTGAGGTGAGGTGAGGTGGGGTTAGGTGAGGTGGGGTGGGGTGTGGCTGGGTGGGGTGTGGCTGGGTGGGGTGTGGTATGGTGTGTGCTGTGGTTGATGCACTCTCTCTATATCAGATCGAGCTAAAAGCGGATTAGAATTAGGTATGGATGGGAGGATAGATGGATAGATAGATAGATAGATAGATAGATAGATAGATAGATTGATAGATAGATAAATGGATGATACACACACACACACACACTGCACACACACACACACACACACACACACACACACACACAGGGTTGTATGGAAAATGTCCCCATATGGTCGTTACCAGTTAGCAAACTTATTATATTTATATATACCATTGCTATGATTGTTAAACCATTTTGATAACCTTAAGCCTAGTTTACCCTATCGACAGATTGTTTATGTTATTGTGTACATTGCGTGATTACAGTTTTACATAATTTCAAATGTTGGCAGCCATATTCCCCCACCTCCATTACTAATAGGATGGTCTATTTTACCTGCTATTTATTAGTAAACTTGGATAGTATTTTTAAACGTTATTTATTGATATTTTTGTATAGTATTTTATTAGGAGTATTTTCGTACTGAATTTTATCTACAGGAGATTATTTTTTTTTCTGAGGGTGGTGGTGAAGGGGGATAATTGGTGAAGGGGGTGGTGGTGAAGAATTGGTGAAGGGGGTGGTGAAGGAGGTGGTGGTGAGGATGGTGAAGGGGGGAGGTGGTGGTGAAGGGGGTGGTGAAGAGGTGTGGTGGTGGGGGGTGGTGAAGGGTGTATGTGGTGGTGAAGAGTGTGGTGGTGAAGGTGGTGGTGAAGGTGAGTGAAGGGGGTGGTGAGTGAAGGTGGTGGTGAAGGAGGGTGGTGAAAGAGGGGTGGTGGTGGAGGTGGTGAGGGGTGGTGGTGAAGGTCGTGGTGAAGGGGGGGGTGGGGGGTTTAATTCAGGTTTATTATTCCATTATTTTCCGTAAACTCAATCAGAGCAATTAACATCAAACTTAACCTAACCTAACCTAACCTAACCTAACCTAACCTAACCTAACCTAACCTAACCTAACCTAACCTAACCTAACCTAACTTAACCCTAACTTCTTCCTTTAACCTACCTAACCTAACCTAACTAACCTAACCCTTCTCTTCCTAACCCCTAACCTACAGCAAGTAACCTAACCTAACCTAACCTAACTAACTCTTATTTTAGCACTTGTAACTTTGTTTCAAAATAAAACAAAAATTCCCTAATATTTATTTTAGTCTTGATTAAATCCTCACTATTGGTGGTTAATCAGGTTAAATCCTCATTGTTGATGTTAATCCAGGTTAAATCTCACTATTTGGTGGTTATCCAGGTTAAATCCTCACTATTGGTGGTTAATCCAGGTTAAATCCCTCATTGTTGGTGGTTAATCCCGGTTAAATCCCTCTAATGGTGGTTAATCCAGGTTAAATCCTCACTATTGGTGGTTAATCCGTTAAATCCCCACTATTGATGGTTAATCCGGGTTAATCCACACTATTGATGGTTAATCAGGTTAAATCCACACTATTGATGGTTAAATGGTTAATCCCACACTATTGATGGTTAATCAGGTTAAATCCACACTATTGGTGGTTAATCAGGTTAAATCCTCACTATTGGTGGTTAATCCAGGTTAAATCACACTATTGGTGGTTAATCCGGTTAAATCCACACTATTGATGGTTAATCCGGTTAAATCACACTATTGTTGGTTAATCAGGTTAAATCACTATTGGTGTTAATCCAGGTTAAATCACACTATTGGTGGTTAATCCAGGTTAAATCCTCATTGTTGGTGGTTAATCCAGGTTAAATCCCTCATGTTGGTGGTTAATCCAGGTTAAATCCTCATTGTTGGTGTTAATCGGGTTAAATCCCACACTATTGATGGTTAATCCGGTTAAATCCTCATTGATGGTTAATCCAGGTTAAATCCCTCACTATTGATGGTTAATCCAGGTTAAATCCCACACTATTAATGGTTAATCCAGGTTAAATCCCTCACTATTGATGGTTAATCCAGGTTAAATCCCTCACTATTGATGGTTAATCCAGGTTAAATCCCACACTATTAATGGTTAATCCAGGTTAAATCCCTCACTATTGATGGTTAATCCAGGTTAAATCCCTCACTATTGATGGTTAATCCAGGTTAAATCCCACACTATTAATGGTTAATCCAGGTTAAATCCCTCACTATTGATGGTTAATCCAGGTTAAATCCCTCACTATTGATGGTTAATCCAGGTTAAATCCCACACTATTAATGGTTAATCCAGGTTAAATCCCTCACTATTGATGGTTAATCCAGGTTAAATCCCTCACTATTGATGGTTAATCCAGGTTAAATCCCACACTATTAATGGTTAATCCAGGTTAAATCCCTCACTATTGATGGTTAATCCAGGTTAAATCCCACACTATTAATGGTTAATCCAAGGTAAATCCCTCACTATTGATGGTTAATCCAGGCTAAATCCCTCACTATTGATGGTTAATTCAGGTTAAATCCCACACTATTGATGGTTAATCCAGGTTACATCCCACACTATTAATGGTTAATCCAGGTTAAATCCCTCACTGTTGATGGTTAATCCAGGTTAAATCCCTCACTATTGATGGTTAATCCAGGTTTCAATCCCACACTATTGATGGTTAATCCAGGTTAAATCCCTCACTATTGATGGTTAATCCAGGTTAAATCCCACACTATTGATGGTTAATCCAGGTTAAAATCACCCCTCATCCCTCCCCGACCCTTCTCCACCTCATCATCCCTCCCTACCCATCCCCCTCCCCTCATCCCCCTCCCCTCATCCCCTTCCACCCCTCTATTCCCTCCCCCTCATCCCTCCCCTCGTCTCCCCACCCTCCTCATCCTCCACCCACCCTCCCCCCCTCAGCCACCTCATCCCTCCACCCACCCTCCCCCTCATCCCCCCCTCATCCCTCCCCTCACCCCCCTCACCCCCCCCCCATCCTTCAATTACCGACCGAAATCCATATCGTCAATGTCAGGTCGAAGGGAATAAATCAATCGGTATTTTTCAGGACTCCCGGTGACTCATTTTGGCGTATCTAAGATGGATCTAGTTCAGGGTTCATATTGGGGCTGTCCCGTCGGTAAAATGCTGTATCTTTCTTCGTTACTTGGAATTAGTTTCGTCCAGAGAGAGAGAGGGAGGAGGAGGTGGAGATGAGGAGGAAATTGTTTAGGTGACCTTCTGAGAATTGACTTGAAGTTGGGTTTCATATTCCAGAAGTTTATATAGTTGAAGGAATTCGTAAAGAGAGAGAGAGAGAGAGAGAGAGAGAGAGAGAGAGAGAGAGAGAGAGAGAGAGAGACCCCTCCCTCTCTCCTTCTAGTGGTGTGTGTGTGTGTGTGTGTGTGTGTGTGTGTGTGTGTGTGTGTGTGTGTGTGTGTGTGTGTGTGTGTGTGTGTGTGTGTGTGTGTGTGTGATTTACGGGTACAGTGAAGCCGTACACGCCCGTATAATTAAGTATATAATGGTCTCCACTATAACCTCTCGTAGTGGTGGTGATAATGTTAAAATTAAAATACCCAGTACTGAAAGTTTTAAACGAGGAGGATTTTTAATTTATTTATTTTATTTTATTTATTTTTTTTAGAGTTTTAACCCCTGATTTGTCTCTTCTCATTCACGCAACTAACACAGAGAGAGAGAATGAGTTTTTAATTTGTTCTAATTTTCATCTTTTTGTCTATTCTATCAGTCTCGTCTATCTTCTTTTAGTTCGTTATTTCTCCTACCCTTTTTCCTCGAGACGGTGACAACAGTACGGGTCTTGCTGTTGAAGTATAATAAACAAACAGAGATGTCAAACAAAATACCTCTCGACTTCGCTAAATTCTCTATAGTTACCCCCATTTGCTTATTTACGTTTTCTTTGAAGGTAAAAAATAAAACTAACTATAATACTGACTCCCCTCCCCACCCCCCTCTACCCTTCACTACAGGACACACGACTTTTGTTATTTTATTTAGCTAACATAACGGCAGACGATTTTATTTAGAGTACTGTATTTATTTCCCATAAGAGTTTTCACAAAAAAATTAACGCCAACACTAGAATGTAATTTACTAACTTTTTTTTTTTTAATTTTCAAGTTGATTTTGAACTTTTATTAGTTGTGAAAATAGTCCATTAAAAATAAAAGAGAATAATTTAATTTTATGTTTGTTTTTAAGTGTTTGTGAGGACATGACTGCTCTGAATTTGTCTGGTAGATGAGAGGGGGGGGGACGCCTAGGAGGGGACTAGTTTATCTATGGAGGGGGGGGAGTCTTGTATTGTGTTGTGCTGTGTTGTATTGTGCTGTGTTATGTTGTATTACATGCTGTGTTATGTTGTGCTGTGTTTGTTGTGTTGTTGTGTTGTGTCAGGCAGCTGCAATAGGAACGTTCAAGAAAGGATTATAGCTATTGCGACGCTTTATTACCACACGCACACACACACACACACACACTCATTACCAACACGAAGATTTACAGCGGAAGACGTTATAATCTCAGAGCTTTTGACGTTCTGAGAGAGAGAGAGAGAGAGAATGATATTGTGGTCTTATTTTTTGGTTTCATCGCTAAGCCAAAAAATAAAAGAAAAAATAATTAAAAAGTAAAAATTCGTTGTGTTTGTAATTTTTTTTATTTTTTGTTTGTACGATTTTTGCCAGCACGGTTTGTGCAGTAAATATAATTGAATGACAGGGACCGAGCGCTGTGTGTGGTGATGGGGGGGTGAGGAGGTGAAGAAGGGAGAGGGAGGGTGAGGGGTGAAGGAAGGGGGGAGAGGGGGAGGGGGTGAGGGTGAAGGAAGGGGAGAGAGGGAGGTGAGGGGTGAAGGAAAGAGGACAGGGGAGGTGAGAATTAAACAAAGGGAAAAAAGGAGAATTGAGGGGTGAAGGAAAAGGGGAGAGGAGGGTGAGGGGGGTGAAGAGGGAGGTGAAGTCAGAAGAAGGAAAGAAAGGGAGGGTAAGGGATGAAGGAAAGGGGGAAAGGCAGGGTGAGGGGTGAAGGAAAGGGGGCAAGGGAGGGTAAGGGGTGAAGGAAAAGGGGAAAGGGAGGGTAAGGGGTGAAGGAAAGAGGGTAGGAGGGAGGGCGAGAGAGATAGGTTTCCCTTTTACTGGGTTTTTTTCTGTCTAGTCATTCTGCATTACTAAAAATAAAAGAAATTGAAAGTTGAAATAAATATTCTCCACGACAACACACTTTTATGATGTTTTTTTATTTAACGGGATTTAATAATAGAATGTTACTGGAAGAGGAATGTGGCTTATGAACGGTTTATGGTATTAATATTAAGAGGTCATGTTACTACGGGATGAACGTTCACACCATTCTCGTGTGTGTGTGTGTGTGTGTCCTGCACAATGTCACCCAGTCTGAGTTCTCCCCATCCAAACAGGGGTTAAACAAGGGTGTGTACTGGCACCAACTCTTTTTTCCATTTTTTTGGTTGTCTTCTTTACTCGTACCACTGCCAATTTAGCCGGCGGGGTGGACATCGAGTACCGGATGAAGGGTCTTTACAACATGAGATGACTCCTGGCAGGAACAAAGGTGTCGGCAGCTTCCATTACTAAACTTCAGTTTGCAGACGATCTCACCCTCGTCGCTCACACTGAATGAGACCTACAGGAGATCCTGAACACTTACGCAGATGCGTATGCACACTTCTGCCTTGAGGTGAATGTACGTAAGAATCAGATTCGCTTTCAGCCTGCCCCTGGTTCAGCCACACCACCATCCATCCAGCTTAACGATACTGCCCTCTCTAATGTTACTCACTTTGGATATCTCGACTCCCACCTGTTCACCACCGCGGACATCGATGAAGGGATTCAATATCGGATCAGATGTGCATCTCAAGCCTTTGACAGACTCCGTACCCGTGTGTTCAGCTGTAGGGAGCTGACAATATCTACAAAGTTGCACGTATATTGAGCAGTGGTCCTCCCCACCCTTCTATATGGCACCGAGACATGTGTCACATACAGAAGGCACCTCAAGGCACTTGAAATCTTTCACCAACGTAGTCTATGTTCCGTCCTCCGAGTTCGCTGGGAAGACAAGAGAACAAATGCCAGTATTCTCGCTGACACCAACTGTAGGAGCATCGAGGCTACCATTATCCATGAACAACTACGTTGGACTGGCCATGTTACCCCATGGACGACAGTAGACTGCCAAAGCAGCTACTTTACAGTCATCTAACGAATAGTAAACGTAACGCCGGCGAGCAACTGAAAAGGTATAAGGATAGTCTTAAGACAAACCTGAAAAAGTACCAAATCGACCCCCTCACCTGGGAGTCGATTACTCCACACCGTAACGCTTGGAGGAGCACCACATGACAAGGTGTCAATACTTTAGAGTTAGCCCGACTGCATACCGAGGCAGACAAGCTCCAACGCCGGAAAGACGCTGCCGCCACCCCTCCCGCACTAAACGCAGCCCTCCACATGTGGAACATCTGTAAACGACTCTGCCGGTCCCGTATCGGCCTCTTTAGTTACCTTAAAACTCACCAACCTAGGTGACATCCTTAATAACCCATATTATTGTATCATAGCTGGATGATCGTCATACTTGATTCCGAGTGACAGCAAAGCAGTAGTAGTTGTGTGTGTGTGTGGGAGTCTGGGTCGTGGTGCTGTGTGTGTGCGTGTTTGGAGAGGTCGTTCTCCTATAAGTTTGAAGAGGGTCGTCGTACCTCTCTCTCTCTCTCTCTCTCTCTCTCTCTCTCTCTCTCTCTCTCTCTGTACCTGCTTCCCTTTATCACCTTCTCTTTATCTCTGTTATTTCTGCCTTTCTCTTTCCCTCTTTTCTCATTGTCTATGGGTGAACTAATCTCTCTCCCTCGCATATTTTTCACTCTCAATCCCTTTATCCATCGTCCGCTAACTACTAAAGTGTCACAGGAAGATGAATGATTGTCTGTCAGTCTGTCTCACCTGTATTGATCGTCAGGTGAAGTTGAGTATTTTTTTAATCTTTTCGTTTGTTTTCTTTTTCTAATTTTTTTATGTCGTTCACCTTACAGTTTATGACATCTGATGGCTTAACACTCTTACGTTAACCTAACCTAACCTAACCTAACCTAACCTAACCTGACCTAACCTAACCTAACTTGACCTAACCTAACCTTCATCTCACCACGAAACCCTCCCAAGTTAGTAACAATAACAACAACAACAACAACAACAAATCCAGCTATACAGATACACACTACAGAAGTATACACAAGTTTGCTGGTATACATACAGACATATACACACAGTGCTATACAACCTCTCGTTTATGTAAATGATATATACACACATTGTTGTAGTTGGTTATTAGTTCAAATGTGTATGTAATGTTAATCATGTACACAGACACAGACACACACACACACACACACACATACACACACACACACACACACACAATGAAC
>NW_024742103.1:285000-372500 GCF_018991925.1 Homarus americanus
TCCAGATAGAGAACCTCGCATGACGATTCTAACACCTTTGTCAACTTTCATGAGGATTTAATTCACCGTCAGGCTGAATCCATCGACGACTGATACATACCAGCGAGTGAAATGCCTCTCTTCCTCTCCCCCTCTCTCTCTCCCCTCTCCCCTCCCCCTCTTTTCCCCCCTTTCCCCCTCTTGGCATGTTCTTTCTTAAGTCTTCTTGAACGAGCTTGTGTTCACGGTCAGGTCTAATTGGGGTGGTACAGTAGTTGGAAGGTTGTTAAAGAGCCTTGTTACTTGTTTGGGTGGTTGTCGGGAGGGAAGGGGTAGGGGAGGTAATGTTGTGTGTGTGTGTGTGTGTGTGTGCGTGTGTGTGTGTGTGGATTGATGTAGTACGTGTAGATCAGGTTAGGGCACGTTAGGTTAGGTTAGGTTAGGTTAGGTTAGGTTAGGTTAGGTTAGGTTAGGTTAGTATATGTCAGATAATAATATATCCGGTTAGGTTGAGGTTAATTTAGGTTAGGTTATACTATGTTAGGTTATAATATAATCGGTTAGGTTAGATTAGGATAGGTTATAATATATCTGGTTAGGTTAGGTTAGGTTAGGTTATAATATATATGGTTAGGTTTGGTTATAATATATCAGGTTAGTTTAGGTTAAATTAGGTTGGTGGTATAATGCATTAGGTCATGGTGTTTAATCTTAAATGAACATAAACTGGGGAGCTAATCCTCATATATTCGAGAAATAACAAAACACATACGAGTAAATAAACACGTAAACTATAATTTAAAACAGGTATCAAACACAGAAACTCAGTAGGTATAACAGATCAACACTAATACACTCCGGCTTAGGCTGACTTACACACAGTTAACAGCCAGGAAAGCTTCACAAAAGGGCTTTCAACCAGAGAGGAAATTAACGCCGTAATCCAGAGACAAACAGAGATAGTGGAGAGTAAGACTTAAGGGGGGGGGGGCTGTGTGGGTTGATACGAGATGAAACGCTGTCAGCTCCCGGGGTGTAATGCAGTACATGATGTTGTGCTGTGTACATCTTTATCCTGGGGTGTGCTTTGTGTACATGAGAGAGAGAGAGAGAGAGAGATTCCGTTATTTTATACAGTTCCCTTTAAGCCAGTTGAGCTGGATCAGTTTACAAATATCGCCGGGTCAAAGGTCACTCGACGGGTCACAGAGGTCACTCGACGGGTCACAGAGGTCACTCGACGGGTCACAAAGATCACTCGACGGGCCACAAAGATCACTCGACGGGTCATAAAGGTCGCTCGGCGGATGAAAGATCACTCAGCGGGTCAAAGGTCACTCGACGGGTCATAACCTGTTTTACACTCAGAACTTTCAGATTAGATTTCTAACTTCATTTAAACTTTCCATCGGCGAATCAAATTGCAATTAACTCCCAAGTATCATTTAGGGAGTCTCTTGTGCGTCTGGAGTCTTGTGTGTCTGGAGTCTTGTGTGTCTGGAGTCTTGTGTGTCTGGAGTCTTGTGTGTCTGGAGTCTTGTGTGTCTGGAGTCTTGTGTGTCTGGAGTCTTGTGTGTCTGGAGTCTTGTGTGTCTGGAGTCTTGTGTGTCTGAGCTTTGGTGGTTCGGGAGTCTTGGTGGTCTGAGTCTTGTGTGCCTGGAGTCTTGTGTGTCTGGAGTCTTGTCGTCTGGAGTCTTGTGCGTCTGGAGTCTTGTGCGTCTGGAGTCTTGTGTGTCTGGAGTCTTGTGTGTCTGGGTCTTGTGTGTCTGGAGTCTTGTGTGTCTGGAGTCTTGTGTGTCTGGAGTCTTGTGCGTCCGGAGTCTTGTGTCTGGGTCTTGTGTGTCTGGAGTCTTGTGTGTCTGGAGTCTTGTGTGTCTGGAGTCTTGTGTGTCTGGAGTCTTGTGCGTCTGGAGTCTTGTGTGTCTGGAGTCTTGTGTGTCTGGAGTCTTGTGTGTCTGGGTCTTGTGCGTCTGGAGTCTTGTGTGTCTGGGTCTTGTGCGTCTGGAGTCTTGTGCGTCTGAGTCTTGTGCTCTGGAGTCTTGTGTGTCTGGAGTCTTGTGTGTCTGGAGTCTTGTGTGTGGAGTCTTGTGTGTCTGGAGTCTTGTGTGTCTGGAGTCTTGTGTGTCTGGAGTCTTGTGCGTCTGGGTCTCTTGTGTCTGGAGTCTTGTGTGTCTGGAGTCTTGTGGGTCTGGAGTCTTGTGTGTCTGGAGTCTTGTGTGTCTGGAGTCTTGTGTGTCTGGAGTCTTGTGTGTCTGGAGTCTTGTGCGTCTGGAGTCTTGTGTGTCTGGGTCTTGTGCGTCTGGAGTCTCTTGTGTGTCTGGAGTCTTGTGTGTCTGAAGTCTTGTGTGTCTGGAGTCTTGTGTGTCTGGAGTCTTGTGTCTGGGTCTTGTGTGTCTGGAGTCTTGTGTGTCTGGAGTCTTGTGTGTCTGGATCTTGTGTGTCTGGAGTCTTGTGTGTCTGGGTCTTGTGTCTGGAGTCTTGTGTGTTTGGAGTCTTGTTTGTCTGGAGTCTTGTGTGTCTGGAGTCTTGTGTGTCTGGAGTCTTGTGTCTGGGTCTTGTGTGTCTGGGTCTTGTGTGTCTGGAGTCTTGTGCGCCTGGAGTCTTGTGTGTCTCTGAGTCTTGTTGTCTGGAGTCTTGTGTCTGGAGTCTTGTGTGTCTGGAGTCTTGTGTCTGGAGTCTTGTGTGTCTGGAGTCTTGTGTGTCTGGAGTCTTGTGTGTCTGGAGTCTTGTGTGTCTGGATCTTGTGTGTCTGGAGTCTTGTGTGTCTGGAGTCTTGTGTGTCTGGAGTCTTGTGTGTCTGGGTCTTGTGCGTCTGGAGTCTTGTGCGTCTGGAGTCTTGTGCGTCTGGAGTCTTGTGCGTCTGGAGTCTTTGTGTGTCTGGAGTCTTTGTGTCCGGAGTCTTGTGTGTCTGGAGTCTTGTGTGTCTGGAGTCTTGTGTGTCTGGAGTCTTGTGTGTCTGGAGTCTTGTGTCTGGGTCTTGTGTGTCTGGAGTCTTGTGTGTTTGGAGTCTTGTCTGGAGTCATGTGTGTCTGAGTCTTGTGTGTCTGGAGTCTTGTGTGTCTGGAGTCTTGTGTGTCTGGAGTCTTGTGTCTGGAGTCTTGTGCGCCTGGAGTCTTGTGTGTCTGGGTCTTGTGTGTCTGGAGTCTTGTGTGTCTGGAGTCTTGTGTGTCTGGAGTCTTGTGTGTCTGGAGTCTTGTGTCTGGAGTCTTGGGTTGGGGAGTTGGTGTCAGGGCTTAAGGGTTTACAGTAGATGTTGGTAAGTGTTCCCAGCCCAACCCAACCCACCGCAACCAAACAACAACCCAACCAACCAACCAACCCAACCCAACCAACCCAACCCAACCAACCCAACCCAACCCATCCCAACCCAATCGAACCCAACAACCCAACCAACCCAACCCAGCAACCCAGCAACAACAACCCAACCCAACCCAACCCAACCCAACCCAACCCAACCCAACCACCCCAACCCAACAACCCAACCCAACCAACCCAACAACCCAGCCAACCCAACCCAACCAACCCCAACCCAACCCAACCCAACCGAACCGAACCCAACCCAGCCAACCCAACCCAACCCACCCCCAACCCAACAGCAACCCAACCCAACCCAACCCAACCCACCCCAACCCAACCCAACCCAACCCAACCCAGCCAACCCAACCCAACCCAACCCACATTATTGTTTTTTGCTCATTTATGTCAGGTTAAATATTTACAATGTTATTTTGTGTCATAAGAAAAACATAATCAAATGTCTCCTGTATACACACATAGGCTTACATAAATCAACAACAACAACAACAACAACAATACGCTAGACTTAACAACTGAACTATCTAACTACCCTTTAATAGACTAATTTCGTTGCATAGGGCACAAGAGACTGGGTAATTAGAGTGGGAATGATAATTAACGAGAGAATTGTTACACGTGTTAATCCTGACCTCGTTAACTACCGACTTAATGTCCTTGAAACTGACTTGGGTCACTGGACGACTATTAAGGTGTGTGTGTGTGTGTGTGTGTGTGTGTGTGTGTGTGTGTGTGTGTGTGTGTGTGTGTGCGTGCGTGTGTGCTTGAGGGTGAAACATTTGTAGGAAGTTTCTGTAGAGTTTAATTACTTTACACCTGGTTTAGTTATTCACTCTGGCAGATTTACTCATTCACTCTGGCAGATTCACTCATTCACTCTGGCAGATTCACTCATTCACACAGATTCACTCATTCACTCTGAGAATTCACTCATTCACTCTGGCAGATTCACTCATTCACACTGACAGATTCACTCACGCATAATTCACTCTTCGATTCATTTACTGACTATCTGAATCACTCGCTGGCTTAATAACTGTTTCACACACTCACACCCTGACACTTTACATGATACAAATTATAGTCCGTGTAGTTTGAATTTGTAATAACTGTACTGTACTGATGTCACTTAATATAATTCTGTAATATCATTCTTGCATTATAAAACAGTGGCGAATGGATGGTCACGTTCCCCTTCTCCGCGTCAGCACACACACACACACACACACACACACACACACACACACACACACACACACACACACACACACACTACAGTACATTGCCAGAATCTCCCCAATGTTGTTAGTCGATTCGTGAGTTTTTCCACTCCCTCATGTTAGATATATCACGGCTTCCTCCTTCTTCTCCACCTGCTGCTGCGTCGGTAACATTCAATAACCTGTAGAAGAAAAAGGTAATCTCCCCCCCTCCCCCCAACCTCTCCACCTCTCCTCCTCTTCCCGCCATTACTGTCCGGTGTTTAAGACGACCTTCCATAATATTTACAGTGTTTTCCCCTCGTTCGCTGTTTTTTCCCTCTCGTTCGTTGTTTTATTCATTCGTTCTTTGTTTTTTTCCTCCTCGTTCGCTGTTTTCCCACATTCGTTGTTTTTTCCCCTCGTTCTCTGTTTTTTCCCCCTCGTTCGTTGTTTTATCCTTTCGTTCTTTGTTTTTTCCCACATTCATTATTTTTTCCCCTCGTTCTCTGTTTTTTCCCCTCGTTCTCTGTTTTATCCCCTCGTTCGCTGTTTTTCCCCCCTCTCATAAATGACGTTCTTTACAGCATCTTTTCTTCTCCTTCGCTTCTTTATGCCTGTTTTATCCTTCGCTTTATGCCTTCTCCTTTAGTCTCCTCCTGTAGCAGTGGAGGCCGGGCTTGTCGTCTCCTATCTCTTGGCCATGGTCTCGTTTGACTCACCTCCCCACCCTCACCAGGCCATAGAGGAGAGACAAATTCTCCGGAACTTTTCCCTCACCGCACCGAGACTCTTCCTTCATCTTTGTTTTCCTCACAATTTACCTGGAGCTTACCTGTTTCCTACCTCCAGTCTTACCTACAGTCTAACCTACAGTATCACCTACAGTCTTACCTACAGTCTTACCTACAGTCTCACCTCAGTCTTACCTCCAGTCTTACCTACAGTCTAACCTACAGTCTACCTACAGTCTCACCTATAGTCTTACCTACAGTCTTACCTACAGTACCTACAGTCTTACCTACAGTCTTACCTACAGTCTACCTACAGTCTTACCTACAGTCTTACCTACAGTCTTACCTACAGTCTCACACCTACAGTCTTACCTACAGTCTTACCTACAGTCTTACCTACAGTCTAACCTACAGTCTCACCTACAGTCTTACCTACAGTCTTACCTACAGTCTTACCTACAGTCTTACCTACTAGTCTTACCTACAGTCTTACCTACAGTCTTACCTACAGTCTTACCTACAGTCTTACCTACAGTCTTACCTCCAGTCTTACCTACAGCCTTACCACCTACAGTCTTACCTGATCTTACCTCCAGTCTTACCTACAGTCTTACCTCCAGTCTTACCTGTCTCACCTACAGTCTCACCTACAGTCTAACCTACAGTCTACCTACAGTCTTACCTACAGTCTTACCTACAGTCTCACCTACAGTCTCACCTACAGTCTTACCTACAGTCTTACCTACAGTCTTACGTCCAGTCTTACCTACAGTCTTACCTACAGTCTTACCTCCAGTCTTACCTACAGTCTTACCTCCAGTCTTACCTCCAGTCTCACCTACAGTCTTACCTACAGTCTTACCTACAGTCTCACCTACAGTCTTACCTACAGTCTCACCTACAGTCTCACCTACAGTCTTACCTACAGTCTAACCTACAGTCTCACCTACAGTCTCACCTACAGTCATATTCTCCTCAGGCACATCGAAAGCTCCTTAGTCACACACCATCTTGGGAGAGTCACACGAAGTGGTAATATAGATAGCTTTCTTCTTCTTTCACCTCCCTTCATTCTTCCTTCCTTCCTTCACTTCACTTCATTCACTTCATCTTCCTTCACTTCCCTTCCTTCCTTCACTTCATTCATTTCATTCACTTCCTTCACTTCATTCACTTCATTCACTTCCTTCCCTTTCCTTCGCTTCCTTCACTTCATTCACTTCATTCACTTCCTCCACTTCATTCACTTCCTTCCCTTCCTTCCTTCCTTCACTTCATTCATTTCATTCACTTCATCCACTTCCTCCCTTCCTTCACTTCCTCCCTTCCTCCCCTTCCTTCAACACACACCTTGTACCATATACCTCAACAATTATCATGGGAGTCAATACTTTAAAACAAAAAACCAAAGAAGTTCTTGCCAGTTCTGTCTCTAGGGAACCGTCTTGTTATAGTTGTCTTATATGGCTTGTGTCTCTCTCTCTCTCTCTCTCTCTCTCTCTCTCTCTCTCTCCTCTCTCTCTCTCTCTCTCTCTCTCTCTCTCTCTCTCTCTCTCTCTCTCTCTCTACTATCATATAACATATAATTTTAAACCCAACAGTTGTAAATGTCTTGATGTAATATATAGTTTTAGTGTTTTTATTTTGCAAGAATCTTTCCATTTCAAGTTTGTTGTTGTGTGTGTGTGTGTGTGTGTGATACAGTTAAGTGTGTATCTTCTTGAAATACTACTGGAGTCTTCAAGTAGGCCCTAGAGAAGAAGGAGGGAGGAGGGAGGGAAAAGAGGAAGGGGAGGAAAAAATGAAGATTAAAAGAGGGAGGATGGGTGAAGGATAAGAGAAAGGAAGAGGAGATGGAAGTGAAGGAAGGAGGGAGAGAAAGAAGAGGATTAGTGAAGGAGAGGAAGAAGAGGAGGAGATTCCTTCCTTCTTTCCTTCCTCTTCCTTACATATATATATCAACACAATACATAAATTTCCCCTCATATGTCACTTTCCCCGTCAGTAATTTCCCCTCGTATGTCACTTTCCCCGTCAGTAATTTCTTATTCACTTCAGTAATTTCCCCTCATATGTCACTTTCCCCGTCAGTAATTTCCCCTCATATGTCACTTTCCCCGTCAGTAATTTCCCCGCCTCGACAAATTTTTTCCTCTCGTTCGTATCATTAATCTTCCCTGTTTATTCTTTCACATTTATCTCTCTATTTTATTTATTTTTCTCATTTACTCATTTTTTTATTTTTTTTAGTGTGTCTCGGCCATTGGTGATATTTTTTTGTTGTTTTTTTGTTGTTGTTGTTTTGTTGTTTTGTTTTTTTTTTTTGTTTTTTTTGTTTTTTTTTTGTTGTTTTGTTTTTTGTTTTGTTTTTATTTTTTTTTTTATTATTTTGTATTTATTTTTTTTTTTTTTTTTTTTGTTTTTATATTTTTTTTTTTGTTTTTTTTGTTTTTTTTTATTTTTGTTTTTTATTTTTTTTTTTTTTTTTTTTTTTTTTTTTTTTTTTTTTTTTTTTATTTTTTTGTTTTTTTTTTTTGTTTTATATTGTTTTTTTTTTTTTTTTGTTTTTTTTTTTTTTTTTTTTTTTGTTTTTATTTTTTTATTTTTTTGTTGTTTTGTTGTTGTTGTTGTTTTTTGTTGTTGTTGTTTTGTTATATTCTCTGTAGTGTAAACAATTGTCTTTTATTCATTTATTCCATGATTTTTATTTGTTTTTATTTTTTAACTAATTATCATCTGTGTTTTTATCTGTTTTGCGTTTTATTAGTAACCACACGATTGCTCTCTCTCTCTCTCTCTCTCTCTCTCTCTCTCTCTCTCTCTCTCTCCATATAATTCAGGCACTAATATCTGTTATGCATAATGAATAACAGTAAATAATAAAGGGTAATTCACATTCATCCAATCGTAAATAATAACGAAAATGTGTGTGTGTGTGTGTGTGTGTGTGTGTGTGTGTGTGTGTGTGTGTGTGTGTGTTTAGCCATCAACGTCGACAGGCTTAATATGGGTTTAAATGTTGGTTTCGTTCTCCAAAACCGTGGGCATTATTTTGAAACACCAGGTCAGATCAGGTTAGGGTCAGGGTTATTAGATACTGACCTTAAAGGATAAAGCCGGTCGGTCATATGAGAGAGAGCTTAGCGTAACTATCGAGGCTCTAAACTTTTCGACGGCCTGGTTTTCCACATTGCCAGGATCCTGACCTCATTCTCACTTCATTCCTACTGCGTTCCTCATACACTCCTCTGGCTTTCACACTCCTTGAATTAAGTCTTTGGAATCGCCCCCCCTCTCTCCTCCCCCTTCCTGGAATTTATTATTTACGGGTCGTTCTATTGAATTTCTGAATATTATTTTTTAGGATAGTCTCCCATTTTTTTTTTATTATTATTTTTTTTGGTTTTGAATCATAAAAACTTCGATTTCTTTAATGACTTTTCAATTTCAGAAAGTTTGTTTGGGAATCTATTCATCATATTCTGGAATTTTTTTTTTGGAATCGTGCTGGGAATATCTGGAATTTTTTATTTATGGGTGAAATGTATTTTACTTTTTAATTCCTAGATCTATTTTTCATTCTCAAATTATCAGGAATATTTCATAACCATGCATTCCCGAATTCCTGCATCGTTGAGGAGGGAGGATTCACTCATAGATTCTGAATTCCATATTGTTTGGAATAGTCTCTCAATCTTAAATTCCTAATGTGTGAAAACCCTCTATTCAGTTGTCTGATTCCCCAAAACCTGCGTGGCATCAAGGTCAGATCCCCCCACCCACCCCCTCCCCCACCACCCCCCCTCCCCTCACCACCCCCTCCCCTCTTATAGTGTTCTAAGCCTCACACCAAGATTCCTGGCATCATTCCGGGATTCAGAAGATTTCATGCAACAACAGAGAGGCACTTAATCCCTCTTATTCCTGGCTGGAATTCTTGCATCAGACGCCGCTGAAAACTGCCGGAGACGCAGACAGAGACGCAGACAGAGACGCAGACAGAGACGCAGACGCAGACGCGCAAACGATAGAGACGTAAGGAATGAATAAGAGTAATTAAGAAAGAGGAGAAAAAATGATAATAACGAAGAAATGAAGGAAGAGAAGGAATTAATAATGAGAAAAAATACGTGAGAAGTAAAAGAAAAAAAGAGAATGGGAGAAGAATAGGAAGAAGGGTAAGAGGAGGAGGAATAAAGAAGGTGAAGTTGGAAAGAAGAAAGAAGAATGAGGAATTGCAAGAGAAAGAGAGAGGGGTGGAGGAAGTGTGTGTGTGTGTGTGTGTGTGTGTGTGTGTGTGTGTGTGTGTGTGTGTGTGTGTGTGTGGGGCTCGTGATAAGGATATTTATGAACCAAAAACCTGGATGAACATAAATATATTTCCCTTGCTTGAGTCTCTCTCTCTCTCTCCTCTCTCTCTCTCTCTCTCTCTCTCTCTCTCTCTCTCTCTCTCTCTCTCTCTCTCTCTCTCTCTCTCTCTCTTAACCTCTGTCGTAACAAAAACTCGTTCCTCAAATTAATTTCCTCTTTCTCCTCTATCCTCTTTCTCTCTCCCCCCCCTCTTGTCTTCCTACCGCCTTCTGTTTCCCCCCTCTCCTTCCCCTCCTCCTCCCCCCCTCCTCCTCCTCCCTCTCCCTACCCTCCTCATCTCTCCTGTTCCACCTCGCTCCTCCCTCCCCCTCCCCCCACACACACCAAGGCAAACCTTTGTTGTTGGCGAACCTTTACATACTAAGGATATAATTATGGTTGCACTACGTTACCTTTCAATTACATTACCTTTCAATTCGTTACCATTCAATTACGTTACCTTTCAATTACGTTACCTTTCAATTACGTTACCTTTCAATTACGTTACCTTTCAATTACATTACTTTCAATTGGGTTACCTTTCAATTACGTTACCTTTCAATTACGTTACCTTTCAATTACGTTACCCTTACAATTACGTTACCTTTCAATTACGTTACCTTACAATTACGTTACCTTTCAATTACGTTACCTTCAATTACGTCACCTTTCAATTACGTTACCTTTCAATTACGTCACCTTTCAATTACGTTACCTTTCATTACGTTACCTTTCAATTACGTTACCTTTCAATTACGTTACCTTTCAATTACGTTACCTTTCAATTACATTACCTTACAATTACATTACCTTACAATTACGTTACCTTTCAATTACGTTACCTTTCAATTACGTTACCTTTCAATTACGTTACCTTTCAATTACGTTACCTTACAATTACGTTACCTTTCAATTACAAGAGTAAATAAAAATAAATATCCTCGGCTGCCATAAAATTACTATGTTGAGAGTTTTTTAGTTGTTATTTTTAGTTGTTTTTTTTAGTTGTTTTTATTCCATAATGTCAGTGTAATTATGTACGATTCATCACGCTTGTTTTTTTTGTTTTGTTAGGTGTTTGTTTGTGCAGTAATTGGTAGGGTAATTTGAATGATTCAGGGGGGGCGTTATTTTACTCGCTTGGTGTAATGATTTGGAAGAAGAAGAAGAAGGAAGAAGAAAGAGGAGGAGAGAGGAAGAAGAAAAAGAAAAAGAAGAAGAAAAATATAGATTGTAGATGAAGGAGGGAAGGTGAGGAGGAGGGAGAAGTGGGGGAGAGGTGAGAGGAGGAGAGGAGGAGAGAGAGGTGGGAGGGAGGGAGGGAGAGTAGAGGTGAGTGGTAGTGAGGAGAGGAGGATGGAAAAAAGGAACGAAAGAGGTAAAGCGAAAGAGACAGAAAGGGAGAAGTGGGGATAAAAGAAGAGGAATGAGGGAGAGGATTAGTGAGGTGAAGAAGAGAAGACAAGAGATAAGAAGAGATAAAACAGACAAGAAAAATAGAATATATACACAAAAAAACACATCGAGCTTAACAACAACAACAAAATCTAAAAAATACCAACTAATAGCTTCACTCTCTCCTCCCCCTCCCAGATAAGGTCGTACCCTCCCCTCCCCTAAGAGAACTCCCCCCAAAGACCGCCTGTACCCTTTTTCCCCATAAGATCATAAAATTTTCCCCTGAAACTTTTCCCAATATGCAGTGACTCCCTCTCCCTCCCCTCCTTACCCTCCACCTTCCCTTTACCCTCCACCTTCCCCCTTACCCTCTACCTTCCCCCTTACCCTCTACCTTCCCCCCTTACCCTCTACCTTCCCCCTTACCCTCTACCTTCCCCCTTACCTCCACCTTCCCCTTACCTCCACCTTCCCCTTACACCCTCCACCTTCCCCCCTTACCCTCTACCTTCCCCCTTACCCTCCACCTTCCCCTTACCTCCACTTCCCCTTACCTCCACCTTCCCCTTACCTCCACCTTCCCTTACCTCTACCTTCCCCCTTACCCTCCACCTTCCCTACCCTCCACCTTCCCTACCTCCACCCCCCCTTACCCTCCACCTTTCCCATACCCTCCACCTTCCCACCCTCCACCTTCCCCTTACCCCTCCCTTTACCCTCCACCTCCCCTCACCTCCACCTTCCCCTTACCCTCCTTCCCCTTACCCTCTACCTTCCCCTTACCCTCTACTTTCCCCTTTACCCTCCACCTTCCCCTTACCCCCACCTCCCTCCTCCCTCCCTTCCTTCCCCCACACACACAAGACTCAGGTCACAAAGGGCTATACAATATAATCAAGAATCAATATTGAGAAAAAAGTTTGGTCATTTCTTGTCAGTTTCTTGTTCTTGAGTTTCCTTGATCTCACCGCCTAGTATCGTGGTGTGTGTGTGTGTGTGTGTGTGTGTGTGTGTGTGTGTGTGTGTGTGTGTGTGTGTGTGTGTGTGTGTGTGTGTGCGTGCGTGTGCGTGTTTTGTTGATTATTTGTGAGTACCTCTGTGATTGTTTGGGTGTGTGTGTGTGTCTGTTTTGTTGTGTTGGTTATGCATGTGTGTGTGTGTGTTATAACTTTGTCCTCTCTCTCTCTCTCTCTCTCTCTCTCTCTCTCTCTCTCTCTCTCTCTCTCTCTCTCTCTCTCTCTCTCTCTCTCTCTCCAAAAAATATATATGGACCATTTAGCCCAAAATATAACAGTAAACAAACAAACAAACAATCAATAAACAAACAGCAATGACCCCCCTTAGGTCGAGAGGTGTGAGGGTAAACTGCCTAACTTGGTAACAGTGTATCATTAACAAACAATTCTCCCTTAATTAATGTCAAGAGTTGTTTGCTTTACTTAATTTCTTTGGTTATTTGATGCTTGCTTTATTCATCTCCTGTTTGTGTTGTTTGTTTCTTGAGGTGTTTTTATTGAGTGAAATTTCGTGTTTGTTTCGTGTTTTTTTTTGAGATTTTTTATTGGTGTGTTAAGCAGTAGTCAGTTGGGTCTTATACGTGTAGAGGTCAGGTTAGGTTAGGTCAGGTCACGTCAGGTCAAGTTAGGTCAGGTCAGGTTAGGTTAGGTTAGTTGTGGAAGACTTGTTAATACAATCCTTACTATTTAATTTGTTTTCGCTAAGTATTTTTGTTTATTTTTTGCTGAGGTAAGAATATATTGTTACCTTGGGTGGTTTTCCTGAATTAAAATAATTTCATTCTCGTAAGCAGCTTTTTCTTTCATTTAGACAACTACAATATTATTTTTTTTACATGGCATTTCTTCATATGTAATTTCTTCATCATGAGAAAACCACTTTCAGAATTTTTTTTAATTTTTAATTTTTTAATTAGTCTTCATACATCAAAAAGCTTTAACCTCTAAACAAACCAAAATAATAATAGTGTTTTTTCGCGGTTTGTTTTGACGTCGGAATTATTTCACCTCGAGGTATTCCAACAGATAAATTAATTCCCTATTCTTGGCGTCTCTTTCAAGTTATAATTCTGCAACTCCTCGGGCGATGTCTTCAGAGGGTAAACACCGTCTTGAGATGGATGTTGTGTGTGTGTGTGTGTGTGTGTGTGTGTGTGTGTGTGTGTGTGTGTGTGTGTGTTTATTTCCTCACTCTCTCCCTTTCTCATTCTCTCTCTCTCATTTTTCTCTCGTACAGTCTCTCATCCTCTCTTTATCTCACTCTCTCTCTCTTATTCTCTCCCTCTCCTCCCTCACTCTCCCCGGCCTCCCACTCTCTTCCCGGTCTCTTCGCTGTAAAGGTCAGGTCAGTTGATAAACAAACCTGGATCAGATCACTTGGAGGAGGATTCTTATTTCTCTTGTAGTCGAGGCTAAAAAAATAATGTTCCCCGTTTTGTGTGTAGCTGAGAGAGAGAGAGAGAGAAGAGAGAGAGTCGAAGAGTGTTGGAAGTATTTTGAGTTTAAATTTTTCCGCTCTAGTGAAGTTCTTCTCATTCTTGTGTTTTATTTTTTTTAATTTTTCCTTTGTCTTATTTTGTCCTGTTGTTGTTGTTGTTATCATGTGTTGCTGTTGTTATGTTGTTGTTGTTATCATGTTGTTACTCTTGTTATGTTGTTGTTATTCTTGTTATGTTTTTGTTATTATTAGTATTGTTATGTTATTGTTGCTGTTGTTCTTTTTGTTACGTTGTTTTTGTTGTTTTTACTGTTGTTATGTTGTCGTTATTCTTGTTATGTTATTATTGTTGTAGTTTTAATTTTCCAACTTTTAACCTTTTATAATTATTTACGCGTCATTTTACACGAGAAATACAGTCGTGTAATATTGTACGTTACATAAAAGGTTACAGCGACTATAATAAGTACTTATATATAATATGTCTATACTATATGTACACGATAGAGAGAGTAGGGAATGCAAGTCTGAAGGGCAGCACTCTCGCCACCGATATTGACCAGGACGTGGTGAGGGAGGGAGCACTGCAGTAATGGGGCCACCATGATCCATAACTACCATAATATAGCAGCCTTGACTACCATGACGTAACCCTGACTACCATTAACGTAACCCTGACTACCATTGACGTAACTCTGACTACCATTGACGTAACTCTGACTACCATGACGTAACCTTGACTACCATAACGTAACCCTGACTACCATTGACGTAACCCTGACTACCATAACGTAACCTGACTACCATTGACGTAACTCTGACTACCATGACGTAACCTGACTACCATGACGTAACCCTGACTACCGATTGACGTAACCTGACTACCATTGACGTAACCTGACTACCATTGACGTAACCCTGACTACCTTGACGTAACTCTGACTACCATGACGTAACCCTGACTACCATGACGTAACCCTGACTACCATTGACGTAATAAACAAGAAACAAAAGAGCATCGGTAGACGGATATAAACACTTATTACTAGGAAGAGGATTGACAGCGGCGTACTACAGGATCTAATTCCCTTTATAGTTTCTACCTATATGATCCAGACTTAGAATTTAATAGCATAATAGGATAAAAACTTGAGGTCGCTCGCTAGTGTGTTGGGTGTGTGAGATTATACAACTTGGTAATAGGGAATGAAGAAAAACTAGTTATAGGGAAAGGAAAAAACAACATCTAGTTATAGGAAGGGAAAAAATATACAGTAAAGGAAAAAATAACAAATTATAGGAAAAGAAAAAAAAAGAAAACGTTTATTATATATTTTTTTAGAGGGGACTGAAAAAAAAAATTCTGGTGTGTGTATTTTTTTCCCTGTATGGATGATTTAAAAGGTACTATGGTAATGCTTTTATTTGGAGGGTGGGGATGGGTAATGTTTGGGATCTATACTATACATCACCGCTCAGGCCACTATCACCATACCGATACCATAGCAAATCTCTATAGTCACTATTACTGTCTGGGATATTTCTCTGTTATCACCACAACCACCACCACCACTACCCTCACTACCACCACTACACTACCCTCACTACCACCACTACCACCACCACTACACCACCACCACCCCTCACCCTACTACCACCACCACCACCACCACCACCACCTCCACCCACTACTACCACCACTACCACACCTACCACCACCACCACCACCACCACCACCACCCACCCACCACCACCACCCACCACACCACCACCACCACTATCCACTCCAGCCATTCCTCATCCCTGATTGGTGGGAAGGTATATATAATAACTCCACTGCTCTAGGTGGTGGTGGTGGCGTGTCTACATCTATAAAATAAAGACCTTGGGGTGGGTAGGGCTTTATATCTCCGTCAGTTGCCTGGTGTATTCAGTATCTTCGTCAGGTGGGTGTTGGCAGGACGTGTTGTTGTTGTGTTAAAGTAGAGAGATTTTTTTTTCTGTGATTGGTTGTCTTCGTTGTCATCATCATTATCATCACTATCATCATCACCACTATCATTATCATCACTATCGTCATCACCACTATCATTATCATCACTATCGTCATCACCACATCATTATCATCACTATCGTCATCACCACTATCATTATCATCACTATCGTCATCACCACTATCATTATCATCACTATCGTCATCACCACTATCATTATCATCACTATCGTCATCACCACTATCATTATCATCACTATCGTCATCACCACCATCATTATCATCACTATCATCACATCATTAACCAATCGGAGACTTATTACCTCACTGCCCTGATGAAGGAGTGAGCAAACACTAATCTGATTACTAGCTTTTGAGTTAGATTGAGGAGGAAGAAGAGGAGGGGGAGAAGAGGAGAGAGGGGAGAAGGAGGAGGAGGGGGAGAAGAGGAGAGGAAGAGGAGGAGGGTGAGAGAGGAAGAACAGTACAAACAAACATTACACCTAGATTCATGAAACAATGTTGATTGAAAGCAAACAAAACTAAACAATTCTGACTACGACCTGTTTATTTTTTTTTTTATCTGTTTCATCTCTATTGTTTGTGTTGTATGTCTTGTTTACTCTCTTGTTTGCTAAGGTTATTAAGAGCTCACGACACCGTTAGCTTGATTGTACTCTCTCTCTCTCTCTCTCTCTCTGCCGATATAAATAAACAACATAAGTGCACTTTATTGGCACTAAGGGCAACATAAACACACTTTTACCTTAACATAAATTCACTCGCAGACACACTTTTTCCTTCTTCCTCCTTCCTCCTCCTTCCTTCCTCCTCCTCCTTCCTCCCTCCTCCCTCCTCCCATTTTCTACTAAATTTTCGTAACATAGAAATAATTTAATACGTCACCGTCACCATCGCACCATCGCTTCGCCCTGCCTCTCTCCTCCCCACACTCCAACACTCTCTCTACCTCCTTCCCCACCTCCTCTCTGCACACCTCCTCCCTCCCACCTCCCTGCCTCCTCCTCCTCCCACTCCCCTCCCTCCTCCCTCCCACCTCCTCCCCTCCCTCCCTCCCACCTCCTCCCTCCTCCCACTCTCCCCGCCTCCTCCCTCCCACCTCCTCAGCCTCCTCCTCCCACCTCCCCGCCTCCTCCCTCCCACCTCCCCGCCTCCCCTCCTCCCACCTCCCTCCCTCCCACCTCCCGGGCTCAATAAAACTCCGTAAAACACCAAATTCTCTGGAGTTTTTGGGAAGAAATTTATGTACGTTTGTTGCTGGTTTTGTTTTTTTATGGACTGTGTGTGTGTGTGTGTGTGTGTGTGTGTGTGTGTGTGTGTGTGTGTGTGTGTGTGTGTGTGTGTGTGTGTGTGTGTGTGTGAAAGAGATTCGAGAGAGCGGTAATGTGTCTGGGTTTTGTTGTCTCCAAGGCTTGAGAGAGAGAGAGAGAGAGAGAGAGAGAGAGAGAGAGAGAGAGAGAGGTTACCACCACCCACCCACCCACCGACCCACCCACCCACCCACCCCGTCACCGCCACCTTCAGGTATTCCAGTCAGCCCGTGAGTATATCGTCGCACCACACACAATATTGAGCCTTCAGTTTAATAAGTCTTCCTCCTTGACTAAACCTGAAGGTATTTTTCTGGCGTGATTTATTCCTGACGAAGATGACCTTCCTTGACGACAAATGTGCTTGGCATTTTTTTCTTCTGGGAGTAGCCATCCTCTCGTAAACAAATAGGTAAACAGTCAAACATTCACAAAATTCCACCATAAGACAATATACTGTACAAAACAACAAAAAAAAACAAAGAAACTAACATTAGCTCATAGGTGACTAACTGTAATTTGAACGGATACATATATATATGTATGACTGTATCGTATGTATGTATGTATGTAGGTATTGTATGTATGTTTGTATGCGTTTATTGTATGTATGTATGTATGTATGTATGTATGTATGTATGTAATATGTATGTATGTATGTATGTATGTATGTATGTATGTATGTATGTATGTATGTATGTATGTATGTATTGTATGTATGTATGTATTTGTTGGATTTATTGTAATTAGTGAAGGTTATTAGATGATTTTTATTTACATGGTTGTGAGGTGGTGGGTTAGGTTAGGTTAGGTTAGGTTGGGGATAAAATGAGAGAGAGAGAGGATACTGTAAAAAATTAAATAAACAGAAAATGAAACGAATAGAGAGAGGGGGGGAGAACGAACTACCTAACGACCAGGTGGCCTGTGCCCAATCCCAAGAACCTTTATCAGAAAAATATTGCACCAAAAACCAACTCAGAGATTTTACAGGAAAAGTTTACAGAGATTTTCAGGTGCATATCGGAAGGAAGGTTTATGTGTGTGTGTGTGTGTGTGTGTGTGTGTGTGTGTGTGTGTGTATACGTATAAGTCAGGGTTATTTGCCAGTGTATTATTATGATTAAAACACCTGTAAAACACCTGTACTAGACACATTAAAAACCACACACTCACTCAATCTCCCCACACCCACACCGCGAAATTGCCGCCAAATTACAGATGTTTATCGGTAACCTCTCCTGTATATTTGGCAGGAGTTGATGATGTCCACGTGGGGGAGGGGTGAGGGGGGGTGATGGGGTAGGTGAGGTGAGGGGGAGAGGGGTGAGGGAGAGGGGTAGTGAGGGGAGGGGGTGAGAGGGAGGGGTAGGTGAGGTGAGGGGGTGGGAGAGGGGTAGGTGAGGGGGTGGGGAGGGGGGTGGGGGTGGGGTGAGGGGTGGGGGGTGAGAGGGGTGGGGGAGGGGGTGAGGGGGGGTGAGGAGGGGGTGAGGGGTGAGGGGGGGTGGAGAGGGAGGGGTAGGGAGGGGGTGAGGGGGGGTGGGAGGGGTGGTGGGAGGGGTGATGGGGGTAGGGAGGGGTGAGGGGGGTGAGAGGGAGGGGAGGAGGGGTGAGGGGGGGGGGGTGGAGGTGAGGTAGGGAGGGGTGAGGGGGTAGGTGGGATGAGGGGAAGGAGGGGTGAGGGGGTGAGAGGGGGGGTTAGGATTGAGGGGTGAGAGATAGATAGATAGATAGATAGATAAGCTTCTCAAACATCAACACGCGATCAAGAAATAACACCGACACAAATATCTGTCTTTGTGTGTCTGTGTGGCTGTCTGTCTCTCTACCTGTCTGTCTGTTTGTCTCTGTCTGTGTCTGTCTATTTCTGTTTCTCGCTCTCTTTTTCCCTCTTTCTTTGGCTGTCTGAGGTGAAAACAAAACAAAAGAAGAGAAGAATCACATTTCACTGTTACCAGATAATGGAGTGAACATGTCGACCAATTCACCGTTAAGGCAGGCAGAGGGTAAACACGAGGCGGGGTTGGCTACACTGCATGATACTTAACAATGTAGGACCCTGCGGCTCAGCGTCGGGAGCGTGACCAAGGAGGGAAGGGAGCCCCCAGGTCCTTCTGTAGGAGGGTGGGGAGAGGGAGGGTAGGGGAGAGGAGAGGGAGGGATAAGGGACGGGGGGTGTGGGAAGGAAGGAAGGTGAGAAGGAAGGAAGGAGAGAGAGACTAGGTGGGAGAGGAGGAGGAAGTGAGGCTAGGAGTTACCACGTTAGAAACACCACTTCTTGTACGATCAATGAAGTTAAGCAACGTTGGGTCTGGTCAGTACTTGGATGGGTGACCGCCTGGCATTAATAACACCAGAGGCATAAGGACTCAAATGGAAACAAGACATCTCAGGGTTCTGTCAGCTGTACTTGGTCAAAAAAAGGTAATTTATGGCGATTTTGTGGTTGGTTGGTTTAATTGGTTGGTTGGTTGGTTGGTTGATTTATCTTGTAATATAACGAATCACTTGTAGATGACACTAAGCTATATTAAGGCTTTATATACCGGGTGTTATAGGGAAGGTTTGTTTTGAGGGGCGTCGAACGTAAACACGAAATTATAGAATGGTTGGAAAATTGTTACCTATAGGAACAGATTTTGCCATAGTTTGTTTTTCATGAAAGTGTCTGTTTGTATGTATACAGTATAGTAGAACTAAAACAGAATCGAAAACAGAATCGAAATCTCTATCCAGGGAGCCATGCATCGCGATCCTCCTTCCCGCCCCCCCCAAACAAAAAGCAAATCGCCAAACCACATCTCTTATACATAATCATTATTTCACCGTAGCTGACGTTAGCAATAAACAGCCTTGATGAGGCAGTAAAAAAGAGTTATAGAGCAATAATATAAATCTCATCTCCATTTACTTACATTAGTGTTTAGTTAGTATGGAGAGGAGGGGGTAAGGCGGAGGGTGTTTACAGAGTGGCGTTCGCGTAGATGTATAACGTCAATAGGGCTCCGCTAGTAGTTAATGTGAACGGTGGATGAAAAATAGTCGCAAATTGACGCTCTGGGAGGGGGGGTAAAGGGGTGTTTTGTTTTTATGTTCGTAATATTTTATTTTTTTATTTTTTATCGCGTTATTAGAGACGTTTTTATCTACGCTTTAGAGACGAAACGATCACGAAAAACACTGGTTTTTTTTGTTTTTTGCATTTTAAAACAGATTTACTATGTATTTTTATTTATTATTTTTATACGATTTAATTACGGGCGGTCAAATATCATTTAATTTACCTGGATAAAAGTGAAGGTAAAAGGTTAATTATAATAAACAGGGTAGCCAGGTGGGAGAGGTGGGGTTACTGTGCTTGCATCCGGGGCACCTTAGTCCACCCAGTGTTAATGGTACCTGACTCTTATCATATATAAAGTACAGGGAGCTCTTGACTAAATTGAACCCACGTATGAAAGAGAGAGAGAGAGAGAGAGAGAGAGAGAGAGAGAGAGAGAGAGAGAGAGAGAGAGAGAGAGAGAGAGAGAGAGAGAGAGAAGAGTATACGGGTGGAATATATACGGATAAAAAGTAAGTATTGTTAGTTTATGATATTTTATGGTGTGATAAAATAGCGGGGTGTTTTATAACCTATTGGAGGATATATCAGGGTAGACCAGGATGGAGGTGTGTTGGAGGGCTGTTGGAGGGCTGTTAGAGGTATGTTGGAGGGCTGTTGGAGGGCTGTTGGAGGGCTGTTGGAGGGCTGTTGGAGGTATGTTGGAGGTATGTTGGAGGGCTGTTGGAGGTATGTTGGAGGGCTGTTGGAGGTATGTTAGAGGGCTGTTGGAGGGCTGTTGGAGGCTGTTGGAGGTATGTTGGAGGGCTGTTGGAGGTATGTTGGAGGGCTGTTGGAGGGCTGTTGGAGGTATGTTGGAGATATGCTGTAAGTATGTTGTAGAGAGGGTGGGAGGCAAGATAAGGCTATAAGCAGTCTCCTATGTCATGTGGGATTTACGTATCAGCCCAGAATATTTTTGCTCGTAGAATATTTCCCGGCGTCACAGTGTTGAGTTAGCGCTTTAAGATAATGATCATCTGTGTGAATTCTGGTCTCTGAGATGGTAAACTATGTACAGGTTTTGAATTTTTTTTTTTTTTGTATACGTGAGGCAAAAAATGTTGATTGAAGTCGTTTTACAATGAGGCAAAAAAGAAAGAAAGAAAGAAAGAAAGAAGTTAAATGGTCTTAAATAGTTATAGAATGAAGTAAAATTTGAAGCAAAACCTGGCCATCAATGGTTATAGAATTAAGTAAAAAAAATGAAGCAAAAAAAAAAGTGGATTGGACTCGTTTTAAATTCAATGAAAAATCGGACTCAGATTATCTTAAGACTCTTGAGGCAAAAAATCATTCCAAACTGAGGCAAAAAAAGAAGGTCTATTGTTCGTGGCTCTGTTGGTTCTATTATACGTGGCTCTGTTGGTTCTGTTATACGTGGCTCTGTGGGCTCTATTATACATGGCTCTGTTAGTTCTGTTATACGTAGCTCTGCGGGCTCTGTTATACTTGGCTCTTTGGTTCTTTATACGTGGCTCTGCGGGCTCTATTATACGTGGCTCTGTTGGTTCTGTTATACGTGGCTCTGCGGGCTCTGTTATACTTGGCTCTGTTACATATCCGACTCTGTAAAGCCTCTTCTAATATGTCCTTATGTACTTTGGTTGAGAAAAAAAAAAAGAGAGAGAGAGAGAGAGAGGCATCGTTTGTGTTAATGCAGTCTATAGGTTAAAAAATATATACCTTTGTAGTCACGATATTTAACACACACACACACACACACACACACACACACACACACACACACACACACACGTAATTATTATGAAAAAGAAACGGGTAAAGAGTTTATTTGCTTTTGCTGTTATTTTGCGTCATCTGAGAGTCGACTAATTATGAAATGATAGTGAACATGAACAATTCTCTTACCCTCCTGATGAACATAACATATGAACAATTATACATACATGAACAGTTCTTCTTCATTTCAATCGTGTGTTGAAAAAACACTTCAGGTTCAACGGCTAGAAAAGGTCAAATTAATAATATAATTAGTCGGTGTAAGAGAGACGAGTTACGTAAGATCTGGATTATATGATAAAATAAATCTTATTACGTGTGTGTGTGTGTGTGTGTGTGTGTGTGTGTGTGTGTGTGTGTGTGTGTTAGCCCCGCATGGTAGTTGACTTGTAACTTATTCACACACACACACACACACACACACACACACACACACCACACACACACACACACACACACACACACACACACAAACAACACACACACACACACATAATAGATTCAACAGTCAAATTAGTGTGTGTCATGCCATCTACAGGCTCGTAGTACTATTATATTTCCATAGAGTTATTTTAATGTGTTTTCATCGTCTTGCACTGATTATATTTTAGCAGTGAGATAGTTCTTTTGTGTGTGTGTGTGTGTGTGTGTGTGTGTCTGTGTGGTTTTGCGCTATATTGGGATAAATGAGTAACTGGCCATTGACAATTAGTGTATTCATAATAAGTAAAGAGGATTAGCTTCATACCTGACTAACCTAAACTAACCTAACCTAACCTGACCTGACCTGACCTAACTTGCATCTTAAACGAAACAGAAAAAAAAATCACATCCGAATTAGTTTTCATTAACTTGCAACAAAAACAATAAAAAGTTATTCTTCTAGGGCAAAAACTTCAGTTGCTTTGTAAAACACACACACACACACACACACACACACACACACACACACACAGGAGGCAGAAGAAGTACTCACCAGGTGGACAGCAGCAGCAGGAGGAGGAGGCAACAGGTATACCTCCACCACCATACCCTCCTCCCTCACTCACCTGACACTCGGTCCAGGTGAGATTCTTTCCTCCTGTCTGTCACTTAACCTTCGTCTCGGTCACTTTCTCAGTTGGTGACAGTGACGGGTGTTGTTGTCCTGGTGGCCACTTGTTCTCATCCGTCACACTCCTCCCATACACCGACCACCACTTTTAATGAAGTTTTTTTTTTTGAGGTGCTTCACGTCGCCGCCTCCGCTGTTGTTCGTGTCGAGGTTGGTTCACGGAGACAGTAACTCGACTATTAGTGGTCAGTAACTTGACAATTAGTGGTAAAGGTCTTGAAATATGACAGCAAAGACGGTCAGAAGTTCCTCTAAAGGATATTTTTTCATCACTTGAGTTTGGTGTTATAATTGTTTTCGATAATTAGTAAATGAAGAAGTTTTTTTTTTCCCCGATCAAATGTCTGGATATTCTTATTTACGAAGTTATCCCAACGATATAATGAGATATTTCTATAATACTCCCTGACGCAGAGAGTATGTTTATGTGGGGTTCCCGGGAGAGTACAGCGCGCTTCTCAACAGAGCCTGTGCGTGGACAACCTTGCCAGTGTGAGTATCTGGGAGAGAGTGAAGCAGACTGCTCTCACTCCTCACCACCACCCAGCCAACCAGCGGCACCACCAACACTCCCTCAGTCACCCACCACCTGCCGTCGGTTGGGTGTCGCGTGTTCCTGCCTCTGTCCCTCTCTGGTGGGGTTGTGTGTCTGGGGGACGATTGACTCAAGAGAAGAAAATAGTCAAGATCAAACACAGAAAATAATATATTTCTCTATGACTAATTGTGTTTATCGTCTCCCACTACACTTCTTATTAAATGACAACTATTTTTTTTTTATCAATTTACATATCAATTTATAAGTTATTACAGAGATTAAAATAAAAATAAAATCTTTGTATCTATTTCCTGCGCTTACACGGGGGAAGAACAGAGACACGTGTAATCAACAAAAAGTTCCTCATTAGGTCACACTTATAAATCACTAGAACAGAACAGAACAGAACAGAACAGGAAGATAGTTGTATCCATAAGTCTGGAACCTAACTTAAAACACACTCTAATATTCCCTCGTATTTTAAACTTGCAGCCTCGATCACTGTGTTAATCCACCTGACACACACACACACACACACACACACACACACACACACACACACACCACCGTATGACGACATCCTTCTGATACTGCATGGAAAGCAAATTATAGAAAGGCAAGGTGAATATGGAGAGAGAGAGAGAGAGAGAGAGAGAGAGAGAGAGACTATCAGATACCCATCAGTCTTTCACATCAAATATTCTTTGACGAATATAATAATACATGCACCTCGCACGTCCGAACAAGACCACAGATTAAAATAAAGAAGCATTTATTTATCTGTTCCCCCATTTCAGTTGGGCGCCACACATCTCAGTTTCCGAGAGAGCTGCTTCCTCCATCTCGTATTCAGTCAGCGGTTTGTGGTGTTTCAACATTTGGTCAATTACAGAGTTGAAATACACCATATACATCACAATACAACAATTACAAGGGATTCTGAACCCTCTGTTTCTACCTGTATTTATTTTTGACTAATTATCCCTTATATCTTGTTCCAATATTCACTCTGAAACTATATATATATCCTTTTAAAAGTAGTAAATAAACTCTTGAGGGTTTTGGAGCTGTTTTTTCATAGGTTTAGATGTTGTGAAATTATTGGAACTCTTTTGTATTTGTGTATTTCTTAAAAAGTTTAATTTCTTCTTAATAATTAATATATATCTTGTTATTCTGTCTGTTTGTTTGACTGTCCTCCTGTGTCTGATATTATAACCTATTATTAAATAATTTATAGTTTAAATATGTAACTTAATAATTTGTTCTGTCGTGAATTAGAATAGGCGAAGCACATTCAAGCTTCTTTACTTGCATGTATATGGTAGGCAGAAACAGTCATGCAATCAGGGCGAGAATTGTCACTGTTTTTAGGGTGACATTATTCTCATATGTAATGCAACGTGTGGACTCAGGGTTGAAGGTTACTGAGAGGTTATAGAGGTGGATGGGTGTAGTGGAAGAGGGAGAAGGAGTAGTCTTGTGTTCATTTTCTTACAGCAGTTTCCGGACAGATGAGATGTGTGTGTGTGTGTGTGTGTGTGTGTGTGTGTGTGGCGAGACTTCCCTCCATTTTCCAGAAGATTAAACCCCTTGAGCCACAATGTCCTCCCCCATGAAAAGAATCTTCAGTAAATAATAGACTCAGGTTGTGGTTGTTGTTATTGTGTGAAGAGGAGAAACAAAATCGCTATAAAAGTTGTAGTATGTGATGCCTAAGACCACCAAGCGCTTAATGTTCTCCTGGTGTTGTGGTTCTCAGAATGTCTTAAATTTTTCCTTTCTCTATACTAGACATTTTGAAAATTATGAAAAATAAAGGTATTATTCGTTCTACTGATGGTCTTGTCACCTTTGTCTTCTCTGATTGACGACTTCAAGACTGTTTCAACATCTTTTTATTCCTCTTTGCTCTCGGGATGATGGTGATGGTGCCATGATATATTTCCGCTTAGATACCGTCAAGAGCACCCAGTCTCAGTCCACTTCCCAACTGCTGACTCACCGTGACTCGAAAGATGTGTTACTCCTCCATCGGTTATCGAGGTATCAACATTGCGTAAATCTTGGGGTATCGAAGATCACTGGTCAGCAGCAGGTCTTCAACTCGAACATATCTTAATGGTGACGCGACGATTACTGTGGATTATGGCATTAATTCCTACTTAGTTTGTATCAGTTGTTGATGGTGAAAGTTTCCTCCGCCTTTCTTTGTACCCTAGTCGATGTTTCACCAGTCATGAATCGCTTGAGACAGGAAAATTTTTATACACAACGTCTCATGGCCGCTTCCTCCCATTCTACGAGTAAACGAGTCAAGAATTCTTTTTTTAAATACCTTTATCGCCATCTTGTCATCCTGAGAGGTTCCTGCAACACGAAATAAGACTTTAATGTGTGGATGACTAGACACTGTAGCCTTGACGCGTGAGAATCTCTACCGTAATGACTGACCTTCTCATATGATTCCTCTTGTCCAGCGCTGAGGAGTTTGTTATTGTGGGAAGTACAGGGACAGTGTAAAAGGCTTCTAAGATTACATGAAGAATCCCCACCCTAGCTTGTTTTACCTAAGGATTAACCATTTTAACACTATTTGGGGGTTAGGTTATGTTTTGGTTCGGTTAGGTTGGGTTAGTGATTCATCTTTTAAAGTGGTTAAAATATTGGAACAAAAACGAGACCTGACGTAGTGTGGCTTCTCGGTAATTATATATGTCTAGATTATCCAACTTTCATATTGACGAGATATCTTTTATTTACTCTTATCAGGGATCTCAGGTAGTCCGTCTTAAGATATCGCCTGTGTGAGAGATGGTCTGTCTATCAAGACCATTAGCCGAGAGTGCATGATTGGACGGGGCTCTTACCTGTGCATGATTGATCACACCTCTTACCTCCGTCTGAGTGAGCAACACAGTTTATCTCTACCCCGGTGATGGGGTCAGACACAGCACAGTTCACCTCCACCTCGTACAAGGGTCGGACACAGCACAGTTCACCTCCACCTCGTACAAGGGTCGGACATAGCAGAGTTCCCTCACACTTAGAGAAAAACAGTATTAGTCAGATCAGGAACGGCTGCTAACATTCCTCTCCCTAAACACTGCCGATAAATAAAGTTAGCAAACTCTGGAGCAAACTTTAGCATGTATAAAGATTAAAATAAATTTGCACGTGAAATTAAGGTACTGAGCAAAGATATATTCTGTTTACCCTGGTAGAGAAAATAAATAATTAATGATTAGCAAAGTGAATAACTAATTGACAGGTGAAGCTAAACAAGTGTATAAGAAAATAGAAAAAATAGTATAGAGAATTAAGTAAAAATAATATATGAAGGGAAATATATAATAATAATAATAATAATAATAATAATAATAATAATAATAATAATAAACAGAGATGGAAACACGAACTGATAATTGAATCTCCATAATTACTTCTCCCCCCCCCCCGATCCCCCAGAAAAAAAAGCTGTATCAGTATTAATTTCGAAGCATTACTGAATGAGCAACTCCCTGTCACTTTCACGCCACACCACGCCACACCACACCACGCCACGCCACGCCTCACCACGCCTCACCACGCCTTTCCACGCCACGCCACGCCCCACACGCCACGGAACACAGAGAGATACAGAATAACTAATCTATCATTTCAGGTTGGAGGCAGCGTGAATATTTCTTGAAAAGTGAAATTAATCAGAAGTATTTAATTGTAACTAATTCTGATATACATCTGCGCTTGGAGGTGTGGAGGCTGTGTGTGTGTGTGTGTGTGTGTGTGTGTGTGTGTGTGTGTGTGTGTGTGTGTGTGTGTGTGTGTGTGTGTGTGTGTGTGTGTGTGTGTGTGTGCGTGTTGTAGCTTGCGGTTGTCTTGCATTCAGATACACGGCTGCCTCACCTCACAGCGCGCAGGTGAGTCACACAACGTCAGGTAAAAGTCTAGGTATTTTTATTAAAGTAACTACTAATTCTCGCTAATTAACTGTAAATCATAAAATTGTTCTCCTGAGGCAACAAACTGAGTGTTTATGCAGTCGTCATTGTCACATAAACTACGCAGCACAGGTAAATATTAGGACCTTACCTGAATATTTCTTAATTAGGTGCTACAGGTAACCCTTCCCCTCTATCAGTATTATCGTTCACTATTTTCTAAGTCATCCATCACACCTGACAAGCAGATGAATGATGTGGGAGAGCCTATGGAATTATAAAATCGCTTCACAATTTATTTTTTGTGCATTTCCTTTTTTTTTTTCAGTAAGACTTAACTAGATCAGTGTTACTAAGACTGTATGGGAGGTTTAGTATTTCTGTTGTGTTGCTTTTCGCCCAATACGCTTGTGTAGAGGTTTACTTAAGAGGTGGTACAGTTGTTGTTGGTTCAGGTGGAAGGTGTTAATTAGTGATCTTGGTTGTGTTACCTGTGTTGGATGAAGTTGGTCCATAATCTTCTTTCTTCTTGTTCTTCTTCTTTTTGTTCTTCTTGTTCTTCTTCCTGTTCTTCTTTTCGTCTTCTTATTGTCTTCTTGTTCTTGTTCTTGTTCTTTTTTTCCATCTTCATTTTCTTTTTCTTATTATTATTATTATTCTTCACCACTAACCTCCTCATCATCTTCTTTACCCCTGCTCGGTGTTGACTCTACACACACACACACACACACACACACACACACACACTCATCCTTCAACAATGAAACGAATTACGTCATGCACTTAAGTCAGACGACCAAGACCACCTCATACTTCGCCCTGTACACAGAGAGAGAGACTTGACCTGAGTTTGTTTATCTAATACCATAACAAACATACGGGTTCCTTGGCTTCAGACCAGATTCTAAAAGGTTCTTACGATAAATATTCCTCGTAAGTGAATAAGTAATAATGTTTGTAAAAGAGTTAACATTGGCTAAAGGGATAAAAATAACGTCTGAAAGTAATAGTAGTGGTAGTAGTTTGTTAGGTTAAAGTGAGACATTTTAAACCAAATTACTTCACTTAGTATACCACTTAGAGGAAAGGAATTACCAGACAGAAACTCTCTGGTAAGGATTTTCTATGTTAATTTCTTCCCCTTAAGTGGTGTTAAGTGGATGTATCTAACTAAAGGAAAGAAGATGTAATATAATTATTATTGTTTTGTTAATGTTATAGCCTCTGATGTTATTCTGGTGTTTTAACTTAAAAGTATTAATTGATTAGGTGTGTTACTTAGTTCTTTAGGAGTAGTGGAACGAAATCTTTGAAAAATCTGAAGAAATCTGATGTTGGAGTGTTACAGGAAGTGCCCATGCCTGACGGGGACGTGACTTAGGGGCGCCTCACCCTCAGGAAAAGAGGGTCATTTTTTTTCTATCATTTTTTCACGTCTCAAATGGAAGAGAGAAAATGTATGTATGAGAGAATGGGAGAGATAGTGAGGGAGAGATGAGGGAGAGGAGTTACTGACAGAAGGAAACGAGGAAAGAGGAGGGAGAAGGCCATCTGGGAGAGGACAAAGAGATGCCGGAAATTACTCTCTCGCCCCAGTAAAAGAGAACAGGTCAAGCCATCGAGGTTTTATAAATGATTCTTACCCGTGTGTAGTGAAGAGGAAGGCGGAGTGAGGGTGAGGGGAAGTGAAGTTAGTGTCAGGAAGAGGGGAAGGAGGAGAGAAATCAGAGGAAAGGGTGAGAGGAGGCGAGGTTAGTGCCAGGAATGGGAAAGAAGGAGAGAAGGTAGAGGAGAGGAGAGGAAGAGAAGATGAAGAGCAGGAATGGAGAGAGTCACCTGATGGAAGAAAGGAACGAAGGAAGAATGCACACCATAATAAAACTGAACAGGTATAACAGTACAGGTGGTTCGTGTTACCTGTATGACACCAACTGTCTTAATTACCAGGTGCTTGGTGATGCTCCCGGCTGTTCCACTAATGGGCGACGCTAATGTGTGTGTGTGTGTGTGTGTGTGTGTGTGTGTGTGTGTGTGTGTGTGTGTGTGTGTGTGTGTGTGCGCGCAACGAATTCCCATATTTATGCCTTCATTATTCACAGGGTAAAATTTCTAAGCCAAAAATTTCCGCCAGATAGACGATCAGTAAATTCAACCTCACTTGAGCATAATATTTGTATTGAAAAGCCATTTATTTACAAAGAAGAAAAATCCCTCCAAGTGATTTACAGACGAGAGACATTTACAATAATTCAAGATTTTAATTTACACCGGAGTCACTAAAGTCAGACTACGAATGCAAAAACATAAAAAATAAAAAAAATTAAAATAAAATATATTTACAAAGATTTTATTCAGATTAAATTCCCTTCAGGGTTTTTACAGCAAGAGTGTTGTAAATTGCCAAGAGGGGTGAATTAAAAGATCTTTACATACGACCTTTAGTTACGACACTTGTTTGAGTACGTTCGGGTAACATACGAATTTTAGCTGGATTATTCTTGTTGTTGTTGTTGTTGCTGCTATCAACTTTAATATTTTTTACTGGGCGGAGTTTTTTCTTGTGGTAGTTGCTTGTGTATTTGTTTGTTTTGTATGCTGCTGTTTCTCTTGTTGGTCCAGCTGTATTTGTTATTATTTGTTCCTACGTATAACCAACACAGTGTTATCCCACACAGTTTCGTCGTCAGGATATACACACGCGGGACTTTACTCAGAGATTCCTGCCTATCATGTTACCTCCTCATCGTATAACCCCGTGAGTGGCTTTTCTCTTGTAAAATAATCCTTTCCTTACATCAAGTTAGTGGTTTACAGTGTCTTCCAGCTCGTTTTTATGTGTACATGGGAGCCTTGTCTTGACTGTGTGTGTGTGTGTGTGTGTGTGTGTGTGTGTTTAGATTGGGTCGTATCTAACGTGATGCTCCTGCCAGACGTATATCGTGCTGTTGTGGTGTGTTGGATAGATGTTTACGGGGATTACCCCACCCGGGCACAGGTCACTGACCCACAACAGGGCCTGGGGCGAAATATTAATAATAATAATGATAATAATAATAATAATAATAATAATAATAATAAATACAAAAATTAAAAAACAAACATTAATAGTGGGAAACGATATATGTATGTTGTGTTGTCAATAGTAAGAGAAACAATTGAGACCCTGCGTGGTGAGACAGGCAGACAAGCAGACAGACAGACAGAGAGACAGACTTTGAGCCAGTGATCATAAAGAAATATATTCAGGTGTGTTCGGGAAGGGGAAAATGTTTCTCACCTCAACACCTGAAATTGTTTACACACACACACACACACACACACACACACACACACACACACACACACACACACACACACACACACACACACACACACATACACACAGAGTATCGGGATAACACTGAACCCAGGACACGACCTCTTAAAGTTGGGTTTGCATGAGGCTGGTCCTTCCCTTGCCTGGGGTGATCTGGTGTGCTGACGGCCCTTTCCCACGCCAAGCTGGGGGTCAGGCAGCTTTGAGCCACACTGAAGATTCAATGGACGGCCAAAAAAAAAATGATATTACGACACCTGTAAACAAATGAGTAAGTGTGTGTGTGTGTGTGTGTGTGTGTGTGTGTGTGTGTGTGTGTGTGTGTGTGTGTGTGTGTGTGTGTGAATACTGAATTAGTATGAAAGGAAGACCATAATTGCATTCGTATATCCCAATCGTTCTCTTCTTGTTGTGTGTATGAGAGAGGGCAGCAACAACAACAGCACATATTGCTCCATGACACAACCTGATTGGCCCATTAATAAAAGAATAAAAAACTCGTCACAGCCACAAATTACATCAATAACACTGTAGATTTTTTGTTGTTATTCACAGGAAAATATTTCGATTGTTATTTTCGAACACAATTCTTTTTATTTTTTTTTCCGGATATTTTTGTACAGTTTTAGGACACTTTTTATATATTTTTTAACTTCTTTTCGGATATTATTTTGGGGTCAGTTTTTGGACACTTGACCGGAAAAGTTTTTGGACGAATTTCGAAGTTCTATTAAGAGTGACGGTGATGTGAGAGTGAGTGACGGAGAGTGATAAGACAAGTGTGTAGCAGTAGTAGTAGTAGTAGTAGTAGTAGTAGTTGTGGACGTACAGAATTCTTATACAATATTTACAAAGAAATATCTATCTACTTCATAAACATACTTCACATAAGACAAGTGTGTAGCAGTAGTAGTAGTAGTAGTAGTAGCAGTTGTGGACGTACAGAATACTTATACAATATTTACAAAGAAATATCTATCTACTTCATAAACATACTTCACTAATGATCAATATAATGAAAATAACCAAAAAATGAATAATTAGTTCCCACATTCGTATTTATCAAGGTATAGGTCTTGAGATTAGTTTAAATGAGTTATAGCTAGGAATAATTATGAACCGTTTTCTGTGATGTGATTTGTTTTCTATGGTATTAGGGGAGAGACTATACTATATGATGTAGTGGAGACGGGGCGGGATTTTATATTGACGACAGTAGGTGTATTGATGAAGAATGTGTTACAGAAGTCTTATATGGGGAGATACAGGAGAATACAGTAGTTGAATTATTATACTGTACTTTCATCCAGATTAGATCAATGTGTACTTCCTGCCTATAGTTTAGAGTGTTATTCCTATGTACTGTCCACAGGGAGGTGCAGGTACTGTCCTCTATTGTTGTTATATATTTAAGGTGGATACGGGTACTGTCCATAGGGAGGTACAGGTACTGTTTGTTAATGTTGCTATACTGTATATTTAAGGTTGGTACATGTACTGTCCATAAGAAGGTACGGGTACTGTCAATTTTTTTGAGATAGTGAAAGTAGACGATCATGAAGGTACTGTCCAGGTTATATATGTTTTCGTTAGATATTTTCTACTTTTGGATATATTTTAATATTTTTTTCTGGCTCTTCATCAAAAATACTTAGTAAGAGAAATGGGTTAGGTTAGGTTAGGTCAGGTCAGGTCAGGTCAGGTTTTTTAGGGAAGTAAAACACATCAACTGTCAACATCACGAATTTATTTTGTTAATAATTTTAGAAAAATGGAAAATCTACCTTTGGAGTTTTGAGTCATTAGTGTTTACACCTGGTAGTCACCTGTTAATAATGTGCAGGTGTAAAGTCAACGATGGTATTTGTTCATTTTCTGTTAGTTTATGTTTCAGTTTTGTTCATTTTAACGTTTCTGAGTTGATATTGTTCACCACTTGTTATTTTATTAGTCAACATTGTTCATTTTTTATAGCTTTCATGTTCATTACTATTCATGTCCTTTAAGTATCTAAGTTATTTTTGTTCATTAACGATAACTTTATGCTTCAAAATTGTTCACCTTGTGTAAATTGTTCAATATCTGTATCTTATCTGACATACAAGTTCCTTTAGCGGTAAGACTCAGTATGTCACACTTAGACTCAGCAGAGTTTCACAAGTGTATTAGATTAACCTCAGCACCACAAACCTCATCTCTTGGTCGTCACGTCTTAAGTATGTATGTATGTATGTATGTACGTATGTGTGTATGTATGTATGTATGTATGTATGTATGTATGTATCTTAGGTTCTGTAAGTTATATATCAAGATGGAGAGAGGGGTGTGTGTGTGTGTGTGTGTGTGTGTGTGTGTGTGTGTGTGTGTGTGTGTGTGTGACAGTACGAGAGAGAGTGTGGTTGGTATGTAATTGTGTTAGAGAGAGAGAGAGAGAGAGAGAGAGAGAGAGTATGAATGTGTTAAGGTGAAAGAAAGAAAGAAAGAGAATAAACCAAAATAAAGTAATGTCTTTAATAAACTCATTATATTAAAGAAGTATAAATCAATTCTCCATAACAAACGGCGTAGCTGTTATCCGCAGGAGAATTCACAAATGACTTAATATTCGTAATCCACAATAATTCACTTTTCATAATCTTCCCCCCATAAACTGGTCTAACAAAAGGCACACGGGTACCCTATATAGCCTTGTGTGTGGGTGAGGTGTCGTCAGTAATCCACATAGAGAGGTAGAGGGCGGCGTCCTTGTTGTCTTGGCAGTTTTCGGGCGTCTAGAGGATGTTGGTACTCGTAGAAGTGTTATATCATCGTTGACTGGTGTGAGAGAGTACCGGAGACTAGAGTAGAGGTCGTGTTCTCCCTCTCTCCTCCAATGGGAGTCTGGATGATCGTCGCTATAGATGAACCTTCTCTGTGATTGGTCGTAACTATCGCGCCTGATTCTGATGTGTCCTCTGGTTGGTTAGAGCAGGAACCAATGACGTGTCAGGACTCCACCATATGCGCCACCTCACGGAAGCCAACTAAGAACTTGGCGCTGCCGCTACAACTCTCCAGACCTGCAACAGAAACACACCTTTATCAAAATACACCTTCTTATCTATATTATCTATGCACTAATATTCAGTCACAATATTATAGCTGTTAATATAGTACCATAGAGCTTATATTAGTCGTTATTATATAGAAGAGCGATATATATAAGATTCTGTCCTGGAGAAAATATTATAATCTTTTTCTTGATGTTCAAATACAATACATTATCCTACTTACTTGTACACTGCCTCTTGTTACACTGCCTAAATGATGGTTAACTGGATGGCTATACCGTAAGTTCTGCCTAGGACTGGATATCACCGTCAGAAAGGAATGGGCCATTGTTTTGATTTGTGCTCTCTCTCTCTCTCTCTCTCTCTCTATATCTCTCTCTCTCTCTCTCTCCCTCTCCCTCTCATTTTGCCTTCCTCTCTCTCCCTGCTCCTCTCCCCCACTCTCCCCGCCCCCTCTCCCTGCCTCTCTGCCACTCCCTGCTTCTCTCCCTACCTCTCTCCCTGCTCCTCTCTCCCACTCTCCCGCCCCCTCTCCCTGCTTCTCTGCCACTCCCTGCTTCTCTCCCTGCCTCTTTCCCCCTCTCCCCTTTCTCCTGCCTCTTGCCACTCCTGCTTCTCCCTCTCTCTGCTCCTCTCCCCTCCCGCCCCTCTCCCTGCCTCTCTGCCCTCCTGCTCTCCCCGCCTCTCCCCCCTCTCCCCACCCCCTCTCCCTGCCTCTCTGCCACTCTCTGCTTCTCTCCCCTGCCTCTCTCTGCTCCTCTCTCCCTCTCCCGCCCCCCTCTCCCTGCCCCTCCTCTGCCACTCCCCTACCTCTCTCCCTGCCTCTCTCCCCCCACTCTCCCCCGCCCCTCTCCCTGCCTCCTCTGCACCCTCCCCTGCTTCTCTCCCTGCCTCTCTCCCCACTCTCCCCGCCCCCTCTTCCCTGCCTCTCTGCCCTCCCCTCTTCTCTCCCCACCTCTCCCTGCTCTCTCCTCCCTCTCCCTTCCCCTCTCCCTGCCTCTCTGCCACTCCCCACCTCTCTCCCTGCCTCTCTCCCCCACTCCCCGCCCCTCTCCCCTGCCTCTCTGCCCTCCCTACTTCTCTCCCCTGCCTCTCTCCCCCACTCTCCCACCCCCCTCTCCCTGCCTCTCTACCACTCCTGCTTCTCCCTACCTCTCTCCCTGCTCCTCTCCTCCCTCTCACCCCCTCTCCCTGCCTCTCTGCCACTCCCTGCTTCTCTCCCTGCCTCTCTCCCCACTCTCCCCGCCCCTCTCCCTGCCTCTCTGCCACTCCTGCTTCTCTCCCCTACCTCTCTCCCTGCTCCTCTCCCCCACTCTCCCCGCCCCCTCTCCCTGCCTCTCTGCCACTCCCTGCTTCTCTCCCTACCTCTCTCCCTGCTCCTCTCTCCCACTCTCCCCGCCCCCTCTCCCTGCCTCTCCCTCCCTTCCTCCTGGACTTACATGAGGACAGTGATCCTGGGGAAGAACCTTCACCTTCATAAGCGTAGTTTCTCAGGTCGTCGCCGGCTGGAGGGTTGCCAAGACAGGTCCTGCTCGGTCTCCTCTCCACGTCAGCAGCTCCTCCTCCCGTGGCCGCAGGAGCCTGGCGTCTGTCTCTCTGGTGTGGCGCCGCTGGTTCACCTGAGGCGCCATCACCCTCCTGCTGGAACTGGTGGGTCGTGTCGTCCTTGCTAGCGGCTGGTGAGGACATTTCTATCTGTAGGACGTCCACGTCTGAGGCAAGAATGTTAAATGGTTAATGAACTGTCAGTGGTTTTTACATGCTAGTGTGTCTATTCCACCCAGTTGGTAATTAGTTGGAATTACGTTACAGTCGACCTAAGTTTCGCTATTTCCAGGTGGTGTAGTGGATGATGCATGTTGCTCGTTATGTTGTGCGTCATGTTACCCAATAACCATATTAAAAATGATTGATCCTTCTAACCTCACAGAGAATATTAGTACATAGCAACTCGTTCTTCTCGTCGTATCATGAATTTGTCAGGTTTCTCGTCTGGACATAATTTACGAGAAAGGTTTATGAGTAATTGCCTGTATCATTGTTACGATATTTTGTTTAGATTTAAACTTCAACGACTTAACATAAACTCAACATAAACCCTGATTCATCCTCCTGTGTAATGCTGGCATGGAGGACCCGAGAGGAGGCTCAGCAGGTGGTGACTCACCTGCAATGTTGGGGTTCTTGGTCCAGGCTGGCTGGCCGTTGGCTCTCGGGGGCTTCAGCAGCTGCAGCTCCAGCAGGTTGGGCGTGTGGCTGCAGGGCGGCGATACTTGTTCTTTACAGGTGACTGTGTCGTCCTTGTCGTTGGGGGCGCCCCTGCGTAGCGCGGACCGTCGGTGGTGCTGGTGCAGCAGGAAGGCGCAGATCAACACTGTAAGGCGGAACCAACCATGAGCTGGGCGAGAACCAACCATGAGCTGGGCGAGAACCAACAATGAGCTGGGCGAGAACCAACCATGAGCTGGGCGAGAACCAACCATGAGCTGGGCGAGAACCAACCATGAGCTGGGCGAGAACCAACCATGAGCTGGGCGAGAACCAACCATGAGCTGGGCGAGAACCAACCATGAGTTGGGCGAGAACCAACCATGAGCTGGGCGAGAACCAACCATGAGCTGGGCGAGAACCTACAACCATTTTATACACTCCTATCATTCTTGGTGTATGTTTCCATTAACAGGATGAAGGTTTTCCGCACGAACTAAACCAACTTGATTATTCCCATAAGAAAGAAGAAACTGTATTTAATTCAATGTTGTGATTTATGCCACTGCTCTGAGTAAACAACATCAACATAACTCACGCAGCAGGAAGATGCACCACACAACAATGGTGACCAGAATCCCAAGAGGCAGCTTGAGGGATGTCTCCTCCACGTGTGGCAGGTGACAGTGTCTTCCACTGAACCCCGCCGGACACACACACACGTAACCTGACACACACAGCGAACAAATATTAACCTGTTTAGCAAAATAAACAAACGAACAGTGAGTAACACTGTCAGTATAATGTCAGTATAATTTGTGACAACATAAAATATTGCTTATTTGTATCTTTAACTGTCATGGAAACAAAACACACACACACACACACACACACACACACACACACACACACACACACACACACACACCCACCCACCTGGCTGGGTGTTGAAGCAGGAACCACCGTTGAGACAGGGCTGCCACACACACTCGTCCTCGTCGTCACAGGAGGTCTGGCTGCTGGTCAACACACGTCCCTCACCACACCTACAGGGACAACACCTGTCATTATAACCCTTTACTCTCAACACTACTTCACCCACGACCTTCACTAGCTAGATACAACGACGGTGAATGTTATTATACATACAACACAGCCAAGCTTAAACCTTCAGGAGCACACAAGAACAAGTCATTTACGGAAGCCACAAAGTAAAAAGATATTTATCCATTGGTCCTTTTATATAGAAGAAATGGGTCGAAAAGCTTGAAAAAAAAAAGACTGATGAATAGAAATCTAAAAAACCCACAAAATATCTTATAATACATCGATATTTACGAACTTGTTTCCTAATACTTGTAGTTATAAGAGTAAACCCTGAAAATGTTTATATGGACATTTAAGAAAAAAAATATAAGAACACATTTACAGCCATAAGACGAAACATTTACACACTCAGAACATCCACCACTCAGAATATTTCCTCGGCAGAATGAATAGATGTCTCTGAGTGTTAGTAGTGTACTGATCTTCCCTTACAACGTGTCCACCTTATTGCAGAGTTATTATACAGGTGTTATGCAAGTTATTACAACAGGTGGAAATAAATGTTGTAAATAACCTGACTGAACTCAACACACAATACTTTTTCCTTGTCCTTGCACTCGACCTTAAGCGACGCCTCTGCATATCATTACTCTATTCACCTTTGTCATTTAGTTAATTAATGTACCCAACACCTACAGCCCTTCCCAGAAAATTGTTTGATGTTTTGTTACAGTTATCGTGTATTACAGTAATCATAGAGGTATGTTGTGGGATGTAGTATTGTTGTGCTTTTAGAGGATACGGTGGAGGGGTAGGTGGGGGGAGGTAGAGGGGAGGGGAAGGGGTAGGTGGAGGGAGGTGGAGGGAGGAAGGGGGTAGATGGAAGGAGGTGGGGGAGGATGAGGGAGTGAGTGGAGGAGGTGGAGGAGAGGTAGGTGGAGGGAGGTGGGGGAGGGAAGGGGGCCAGGTGGAGGGAGGTAGATGGGGAGGGAAGGGGGTAGGTGGAGGGAGGTAGATGGGGAGGGAAGGTGGGTGGAGGAGGTAGAGGGAGGAAGGGGTGGGTGGAGAGGGAGAGTGAGAGAGGGGAGGGGAAGGGGGTGGGTGGAGGGAGGTAGATGATGGGGGAGGAAGGGTAGGTGGAGGGAGGTAGAGGGAGGAAAGAGGTAGGTGGAGGAGGTGGAGGAGGGAGGCTGTGGTAAACTAATGTGGAGTGTTGTGTCTATATTTTTTCCACCTCTTGATGTAAACAAATGGATAAACACACAGACAGACAAACAGACTACTACTACTACTACTACTTTTTTTTTTTTTTTTTTTATAAACGTGGCCTCCAGCCTCCCCCAATAGCCACACCTTCGCCACCATTTATTTACCTTAATATTAAATATCCTAATACATAAGCAACTATCCTATCTGTGTTAAATTAGTTGAGCCGCAGATCGATGCGGCATTCGGTGACTGTAGCCTCATAGTCGATATCTGCAGCAGTTGACGGAGTAGGGGCAGAAGCTCTCGTTCCCCTGAGGCAGAGCAAAGCCGACCGAAGGAGAGAGAAGGACAGTCGACATCTCATCCAGGCTGTGACATAACTTCTGGGCTGCTGCTTCTGTTCGGAGATCAGCTCCGCGAGTCTGGCGTAGAAACATCTTGCGCTTGGGCCCATCCCACCAGCGGTTGTGAACACTAGCGGAGTGAAGCTGCCTTGATCGACATTTTGAATTCTCTCCCCATATGCCCTTCTCTTGTCGTTCTCGTTCCTCCTATGTGCAGCATCGAGAGCTAGGTTACGGTGACAAACGGCCATGGGATCAAAAATCCTGATGTCGAAGGCTCGCTGTCCCCGCGTCCAGAATCCTCGAGCACTGACGTCCACACGGGCTTCGTTAGATGTGTTTGAAGTCCTGTGTTGGAGGATCTCGCCATCCAGTGGAAGGAGGGTCGGTTCTACCATGACGTCCCGGCAGGTTTCCTTCAACATATTTGCTGTGAGATCCCTTACCTCGTCATGCCTCATGCATATGAAGCCCCCCTTCTTGCAAACCATGGCGTGATCGCCATCATAGGAATAGCCACACACGCATTGGGAGGGCAAACCATCTACTGGCCAACCGTACCTTAGAGCAATGGCATCTGTAAATTCTTGTTTGTTAAGGCTGAAACCATTTGCCCTTATCGGTAACGTAGTTAACCAGTTCGAGGCGCCCACCTCCTGCGCTATAGCTACTTTTTTTGTCAAATTTTCTGGAACCTGCAGCAATAGTTGCTGCAACATGTCATTTTGGCAGTGCTGCCGATCTGTTGTAATGGATCTACGGATCTTATTAACTTCGCTGGTGTCCACTTCCCCTGTTGCATTCTGGGCTATTATGTGGTCAGTGAGGGCTGCCGTGAGCTTAAGTGAATTTTGATGTTCAGAGTCAGCAATCTCCTCTGGATTAGTTAGTCCCATCCCTCCCAGTCTTGGTGGAAGTGCAAGAAGTGTTCTTTCTACTGGGGTTAAGTCGTGGTGTTTCACTAGTTTGGGAATGAACTTGACACTGATTGCTTCTTCCAAAGGGTGGAGGAGGGGTCGGATCTCAGGGATGGTACGCATCAGGTAGTTCCAACGATGCTTGACTCCATGTGTGAATGCTGCAAAGGCCGCATGTGGCTCTGTGTTAGCAATCTCCGATAGAGCATGGATTTCGCTAACCCACTCGTTCACCTTTCCCCCTACGTACTGGGTCTTGAAGTCCGTAGTGCCAATTACTGCGCCTAGATGTCTTTGGCCGTCCTTAGTTATTTTGACCTCACTTTCGCCGAAAACCTCCACAGCCCGATCATAATGATCTGGCTTCACGATGAGGAAGGATTTGCTGGCGTTTGGGTGGTACCCTATTTGTGGACCTCGCGATGTTACCAGGTCCCACCACTTTTTGATGTCCTCCACTTTTCCTGCTCCTGTGAGGTCATCAGCATATGCCACTTGTTTGACCCCAGTTGTTTCATACTTTATTTCTTGTTGGAGCACTGATAGGCCTATTGCATACATTGCCATTGCAACGGGGTCTCCCTGTGTTGTTCCCTCGGTCGACTGTAGGATGGTATCACCTCGTAGAGCCTTGTTGTTTACTACGTAGAGGTCTGAAGGATTCCTATACGAATTTTCAACATACATCGCAAAGCTAGGACACTTGATCTTGATGTTGTGCAGTGCCGCCTTGCGGTTAAGTATGTTGAATGCGTTTGAAGCATCCACCAGGAGAACGGCCTCACAATCACGCTGCTCAAATATCAATCTCATGGCGTGAATGGCCGCCTCCCCACCAGCCTGGTGGCCAGCACACACTTGTAGGTTCCCTGCTGCTGCCCTGACATCATCCTTTACCACCTCCATTATACTACTACTACTACTACTTTGCTGTCATCGGAATCGAGTATGACGATCATCCAGCTATGAGCCTATGATATGTGTTATTAAGGATGTTACCTTCGTTGGTGAGCTCTGATGTGACTAGAGATGCCGATGCGAGACCGGCAGGGCCGTCCACAGATGTTGCACGTGTGGAGGGCTACACCTAAGGCGGGAGGGGCGGCGGGAGCGTCTTTTCGGTGTTGGTGCTTGTCTGCCTCGGTATGCAGTCGGGCTAACTCGAAAGTATTGACACCTTCTAGTGTGGTGTTCCTCCAAGCGTTACGGTGTGGAGTAATCGTCTCCCAGGTGAGGGGGTCGATTTAGCACTTTTTCAGGTTTGTCTTAAGACTATCCTTATACCTTTTCTGTTGCCCGCCAGCGTTACGTTTACTATTCGTTAGGTGACTGTAAAGTAGCTGCTTTGGCAGTCTACTGTCGTCCATGCGGCTAATATGCCCAGTCCAGCTCCTACAGTTGGTGTCAGCGAGAATACTCGCAATTGTTCTCTTGTCTTCACAGCGAACTCGTAGGATGGAACGTAGACTATGTTGGCAAAAGTTTCCAAGTACATTGAGGTGCCTTCTATATGTGACCCATGTCTCGCTGCCATATAGCAGGGTGGGGAGAACTACTGCTCGATATATGTGCAACTTTGTAGATAATTTCAGCTCCCTACAGCTGAAGAAGTGGGTACGGAGTCTGCCAAAGGCTTGAGATGCACATCTGATCCGATGTTAAATCTCTTTATTGATGTCCGCGGTGGTGGACAGATGGGAGCCGAGATACCCAAAGTGAGTAACATTAGAGAGGGTAGTACCGTTAAGCTGGATGGATGGTGGTGTGGCTGAACCAGGGGCAGGCTTAAAGAGAATCTGAGTCTTATGTACATTCACCTCAAGGCCGAAATGTGCATACACATCTACATAAGTGTTGCGGATCTCCTGTAGGTCGCGTTCAGTGTGAGCGACAAGGGTGAGGTCATCTGGATATTGAAGCTCAGTAATGGAAGCTACCAACAACTTTGTTCCTGCCTGGAGTCGTCTTATGTTGAAAAGCCCCTTCATCTGGTACAGGATGTCCACCCCACCGGCTAAATTGGCACTGACACGAGTAATGAAGGCAGCCAAGAAAATGGAAAAGAGATTTGGTGCCAGTACACATCCTTGTTTTACTCAGACTGGGTGCCATTGTGCAGGACACTGCCGTTCATGCCATCGTGGGGTTGCCTCACAATGGTGATGAATTTTGGTGGTCAGCCAAAACGGCTGAGGGTCCGCCAAAGGGTTTTCCTGTTGACTGAGTTGAAACCCTTGGTTAGGTCGATGAAGGACATGCACAAGTTACGACGCTGTTCTGCATTTTTCCTGCATCTGGCGGGCAGCAAAGATCATGTCAGTGGTGCCACGTGATGGTCTAAAGCCACATTGAGATTTGGGGAAGAAGTTTTCCGCCTCAGGAAGAAGTCTGTTTATGAGGACTCGGGCGATAATCTTGCCAGCTACGGACAGCAGCGAGATCCTGCGGTAGTTGCCACAGTCTGACCGGTCTCCCTTGTTTTTATAAATATTGACGATGGAGGCGTCTTTAAGAGTTTGGGAGATTTCCTCCTTTTCCCATATATTTTCCAGTAGAGAGTGGAGACGGCTGGTAAGCAGAGGTCCTCCTGCTTTATGCACCTAGGCTGGGATTCCATCGGGCCTTGAGGCTTTGTTATTTTTCATCTGTGTGATGGCAGTAGATACCTCATCCAGGGATGGAGGATAGCTGATGTGGGTCAGCTCTGGATGCTGAGGGACCTGCTGGGTAGTCAGAACATCCACATTGGTGTTTTGGTTGAGCAATGAATGGTAGTGCTCTTTCCAGCACTGAAGGAGGCCTTCATCGTCTTTAATTATGTAGTTACCGTCAGATGAGCGGAAGGGGGCTGCGCCATGAGTGGTTGGCCCATAAAATATTTTAATGAAATTGAAAAATTCGCGCATCTTGTGCTGATCTGCATGTTTTTGTATTTCACATGCTTTATTTTTACGCCAGTTATTCTTTAGAATGCAAAGTTCCCGCTGAGCTGCCGCTTTCTTCTTGCGGAAGGTATCAGCTTTGGTCCAAGACTGAGGGTTGTTCTGCCAGTCAGTAAAAGCAGCACATTTATCATCGATGAGTAATTTGATTGCCGGGTCATTTTCATCAAACCAGTCCTGGTGTATTCTTTTGATCTGGCCGAGGGTCTCTCTGCAGGTTTTTGTCATAACACACACACACACACACACACACTACAGAACCCTTCCTGTGAGAGGTAGTATCACGACCTCCTTCAGCGTGGGTGAGTAGTTTCTCCCTCTCTCTCCCGTCCGTCAGGCACTGTGTCATCCTCACAGGGAGACTCATATATATATATATATATATATCCTCAACATCATAACGTTCCTCACCCTACACCTCCTCCTCCTCCTCCTTGTCCTCCTTTTCTTCACCTCTCCCTCCTCCTCCTACCCCCACTCCAGTTCAGACTTGCTTTGATGCTCAACTTTGAAGTTCTTCTACATAGAGCGGTGACGCCTACCATATCCCCCCTCACAAATAATAATAATTATAACAACAACAATAATAATAATAATAATAATAATAATAATAATAATAATAATAATAATAATAATAATAATGATAATAATAATAATAATAATAATAATAATAATAATAATAATAATAATATTAATAATAATATTAATAATAATAATAATAACAATAATAATAACAACAACAACAACAGTATATCGTCAACCATTATGCATATCAAAGTATATTAACATCTTTTTTATAAATTTAATTAAACAAAATAGACATTAATTATTATTTTGTGACGGCTAAAATGAATTGGTATTTAATTAAGTTTTACCGTGAAGTAGCGAGGTGTCATGTTTCTGGGAGTAATGACTTTGGCTAATTTACTGTAATAGTGAGTCTTGTTATTTTGTCGGTGTTTAGTAGGTAACGTATTATGGTGTGTGTGTGTGTGTGTGTGTGTGTGTGTGTGTGTGTGTGTGTGTGTGTTACGTCTGAGAGTGGAGGAGGAGGAGGAGTTCATGCCTCCAATATTCAACAGTGTCTCGCCCACGTCCTGAGTCTCAAATAGCTGAGGAGTGACAGAAGGAGGGACGGGGAGTGACGGGAGGAGGAATGGCAGTGACGGGAAGTGGCAAGGAGTGACGGGAGGAGCTGAGATGTTGGCCTCCACTCCATCAAAGACCTGGGTGACTCCTGGTACACTAACATCAGAAGCGGCTTGACTAGTGATGGCAGGGTGTCACACAGGCTAGAGTGAGAACCTTTCTACAGGTATGCATGAGAGAGGAGAGAGAGCGAGAGCGAGAGAGAGAGAGAGAGAGAGAGAGAGAGAGAGAGAGAGAGAGAGAGAGAGAGAGTCTCAGTCCTCACCTACCTCACTCTACACTTAGCTACATCATCACTTTCACTTGGTAGTTTTTGCTTTACGTTGGAAGAGCGAGAAGAGTATAAGGATAGACAAATTCTCATTACGAAGAAGAAGGTGATAAAGACACGTGGATTACATAGTGAAGATTACCTGAGAAGCGGAGGGTTAAAAGGTTAGGTCATTAGTGGACAGAGTTCGGTGCCTTGGTACAGACCCGCAGTGGTAGGACCTCCAGGTGTCGACGCAAGTGAGCGGGGTCCTGCAGGACACGTTGGCACAGGCAGGAGGGGCGCCACACCCCTGCTCCACGTCCTTCAACACGCTCGCCTGACCCCACGCTGTGCTGTTGACCGCAGGCGGCAGCGGCACTCCACGACCTGAGATCCGCAGGTCGTCCATGCATCCTAAAGGTGGAATTAGATTAGTGTGTTTTAATGTTCCGGTTTGTCAGTCCGTCTGTTTGTATTTATGTCTGTCCGTCTGTTTGGCCCCCTCTTCTCTCTCTCTCAGTCCTCACATACCTGCAAACGCACACAATTTAGGCCCACATATTCATTTTCTCACGTGACGCACCCGTCTTCCTGTCCTGTACATCTTGTTCTGTATGTGTCTACTCCCTCCCTCCCGTCTTACTCTTGTTATCACCATTAATCTATTTATTTAGTGTCTTGGCTGGTTGAAAGGCCAGTCTCCTCCTCCCCTTCCTCCCCCCTCCTCCTCCCCCCTCCTCCTGCTCACCATCAAAGTAGTCGTTCTGGATCTTAAAGACGCTCACGTCCAGGAACTCTGGCGACCCTCCTATGTGGACGCCCTCTTGTTTGTCCACCTCCAGCAGCTGACGTCCCTCCAGCACGACGGAGGCGTTGTACAGGTCACCGTCCCCGTCATCCACCGTCAGAAAGGTCGCCGACCCGTACCTGTCAACACACCTGGGCGTCAGCGGCTGCAACTCTCTCAGGTGTCAGGGGTAATAATGTGATGCGGCTCCAGTAATGATCACTCCTCGCAAATAACTTATGACGAGATGTTTATAGTACAGGAGGTAGTGACGCCTTTAAGAGAGTACCCGTGAGTCTCACAACAATTAACTTGGGGATTAAGTGAAGTTCTTTCATTTTTGTCTCTCTGTAAATGAACCAACAGACTCAGGACAACGTGTACATTGTTGTGTTGAATTTGTTCAGCAATTTTAAGTGAAAAGGGAAACATAACAGAGGGTGTAAGAATGTGTGTTAAGTCAAGAGTGTCTGTGTGTGTGTGTGTGTTGCCGTCGGTCTGATAACTGATTTAGGTCTTAATTTTACGACGATTAATTTAATTGATATTGTGATGTATTGTTGCGCTTCTAGGTTACATTAGGTTGGGTTAGGTTAGGTTAGGTTAATGCTAGGTTAGGTTAGGTTAATGCTAGGTTATGTTAGGTTAGGTTAATGCCAGGTTAGGTTAGGAGATAGATAGTAGTGACTCAGTACCTGGCAATGTTATTTACTAGGAAGTGCCAGTACCTTGCAGCGGTGGGGGTGCGCCAGTACCTTGCAGCGGTGCCAGCACCTTGCAGCGGTGGGGGAGTGCCAGTACCTTGCAGCGGTGGGGAGGCCAGTACCTTGCAGCGGTGGAGGGGGAGGCCAGCACCTTGCAGCGGTGGAGGAGTGCCAGCAGCGGTGGGGGGTGCCAGTACCTTGCAGCGGTGGGGGGTGCCAGCACCTGCAGCGGTGTGGGGAGTGCCAGTACCTTGCAGCGGTGGGGGGAGTGCCAGTACCTTGCAGCAGTGAGGGAGTGCCAGCGGCCGTCGGTGAGGGAGGCCCGGGAGAGACAGAGGGAGGTCTGGGGTCGAGGGTGGAGGTGCAGCACCACACACAGGCGGCCGCCCATCACCTCTACTGACCAGCTGTCACGCCCATGTTGTGACGCCAACGCCACCAGCTGCCCTCTCCTCCTCCACGTCCTGAACCTGCGGCGCAACACATACCTGAGGTTACCTGAGACTACCTGGTGAGGAGAGTGAAAGGGACAGTACCCCTGGTGAGGAGAGTGAGAGGGACAGTACCTGGTGAGGAGAGTGAGAGGGACAGTAACTGGTGAGGAGAGTGAGAGGGACAGTACCTGGTGAGGAGAGTGAGAGGGACAGTACCCCTGGTGAGGAGAGTGAGAGGGACAGTACCTGGTGAGGAGAGTGAGAGGGACAGTACCTGGTGAGGAGAGTGAGAGGGACAGTACCCCTGGTGAGGAGAGTGAGAGGGACAGTACCTGGTGAGGAGAGTGAGAGGGACCTACAGGGTGAAGGAAGACAGATCCACAGGTATACAACAGGTGTGACATTACCGCTGGCAAGAAAAAGTTCAATAAGTTAATTTCTAATTCCAAGATGAAAGGTGTGTTCGTCCAAGAGTTAGCCCAGCGTTAACTTACTCTCGATGTTTCGTTCCAAATTGTGGTTTTGTTTTCTATTTTCTTCCAAATCCCTGAATTAGGTTCTACTGGACACGATGATTAAGGATCTGGAGTGAAAAAGATACAGCTTTTTTAAGTAATTATTCAAAGGTCTCTTGGAAAAATGTCGTGTGTTTTACGACCTTAATTACTCGCTTCCTGTCAATCTTGGATGATGATATTTGGTGGTTTGCTGTTATTATTTGTTTGTTAAAGTCGCTAAATACGGTGAGTTGAACTTAAAGAAAATAAAGTGTTTTGGGCCTAAACAAATCACCAAGGAAACCGGCTAGACACACAGTGGTGTTGGGTTTACCTGAGGGAGATGGAGGTAGTGTAGCCGAGGGGGGTGAAGGAGAGAGCCAACTTGACGTAGCTGTTGAGCAGGAAGGTGGTGGGCGTAGTGGGTGTGGCACACCCTGGCCCTGACCACCCGAGCTGGCACTCACACCGCAGCGATCCAGGTGAACCTTGACACCTGCCGAGACACCTTGATTAAACGCTATAAATAATACTCTCTCTCTCTCTCTCTCACTTAGTACACACAGTAACATTAAGACGTATCACAGTGTCAACACGAGTGACTGACCTGCCGTGAAGGCCACAGTAGAGGCCGCTGGAGAGACAGTCAGCAGCGACACACCCGGGAGAGCTGGCGCGGCTCAGTACCTCACTACCCAGGTCCACCAGCTGAGGGAAACACAAGGATTACCTCACTTAACCACCATTAACCTGTAAATAATTGTGTATTATAAATTATAGTACCTTTTAAATTAATTCTAACTCTGGGGCAGGATTCTTAGCATCTGTTGAGTCTTATTGGCAAAAACTACCCTTATACCTTCACTACTACACCCAGCAGAGTGATGTGATTCTGTCCTCACACACCTCAAGCCTCCTTCACTCTTGACATAACCTCAATACCTGGCACTAGTCAACAGCTCAGGAGGTCCTTGCCCACATCATCATCTATATGTACCTTGAGTGACGTAAGTGTGTGTGTGGCGAGATTTACCAGAAATAGTTTTACATTACCATGATGTTCAGTGAGTTAATACTACTACAAACACATTATGAGGTTCTATACAGGTTGACATTAACTGTTTCTAGATTTTTAGTTAAACTAATGATTCGCTTTAATAGTTATTACTGTAGTTCAGTTTGAGGTAAACACCTCTTGTGTTACAGTGTTCCCCCGTGTACAGGTTATTGCTCTCACCTGGCCGTTCACTCTCAGGTTCTTGATACATCCTCGGAAGGGAGGTGGGCGGGGGGACGACGGGCCGTCGTGGAGGGTGTGGGGTAGGGACGGGTGGGCCAGCCCACCTATTTGCAGCGGCCCACTTGTGTTAAGGATCCCCGCTACTTGGGGCAACCTGGCGGCACTCTTGCAGGGCAGAGCAGAGTGGTTGTGGGCGGGGCTGGAGGGCGGAGTGGCGGCCTCGTCTAGGCTGCCGCCCGTACACAAGTCCACGATCAGCTGCACTGTCTGGGTAGGAGGCCGATAAGAATCTGTATTAATCATAACAATCTTTAAGTTCTCTACTCACACCGGCATCACCATTGTACCGGGAGCGCCACCAACACAAGTCACCGTGATGATATATTTGTCAACAGATTGATCACCACAGATGACTCTCAGAGTATAAACGTTGGTCTGCCTCACCGTATACTGTACCGTGTTCTGTGGCAGCGTCCAATACCTGACACAAACATGTCTGTAATCTGTCAACCAACACAACACACACCGCCTTAGGCTTATTTAACTACGTTCCCGGCCAATATTTGTTTTATGTAAATACTGTATTAAAGGTTATGGTAACAATATAAACATAATCAAGTATATATTATCATGTTTTAATTGTACACGTGCAGCACCTCGCGTGTGTTGCTCTCGCTGTGTTAACGTGCAATTAAGAATCATCGCCCCTCCCTCCTCCCGTGTTACTCACCTGGTCCTTCCAGATGAGGTCGATCCTGTGCCAGGTGTTGTCAGCGAGGGAGTAAGAGGCGTTGAGGACGAGGGTGACGGGGCCGCCCCCCAGGTCCAGCAGGAGGGAGGGGCGGCCCTGACGCAGCTCCAGCAGCAGCAGGTCACTAACAGCCCCCGCCGCCCCCTGGTCTGACCCCGAGTACAGCAGGGTGGCCGCCCCAGACCTGGTGAGCACCTCCATACTCAGGTGGACCTCGGTACAGGACGGGATGGGCGGCACCCACGCCCACCCGCCCCCACCACCCTCGAAGTGTCTGATGACCACCTTACAGCGGGAACCCCAGGTGTTGTGGGGACATATACACCTGTGTTGAGATAATGACCTTACAACAGGTGTGATGGTAACATATACTGTACACCTGTGTTGAGATAATGACCTTACAACAGGTGTGATGGTGACATATACTGTACACCTGTGTTGAGATAATGACCTTACAACAGGAGTGATGGTAACATATACTGTACACCTGTGTTGAGATAATGACCTTACAACAGGTGTGATGGTGACATATACTGTACACCTGTGTTGAGATAATGACCTTACAACAGGTGTGATGGTGACATACTGTTGAGATAATGAACAGTGATGGTGACATATACTGTACACCTGTGTTGAGATAATGACCTTACAACAGGTGATGGTGACATATACTGTACACCTGTGTTGAGATAATGACCTTACAACAGGTGTGATGGTGACATATACTGTACACCTGTGTTGAGATAATGACCTTACAACAGGTGTGATGGTGACATATACTGTACACCTGTGTTGAGATAATGACCTTACAACAGGAGTGATGGTAACATATACTGTACACCTGTGTTGAGATAATGACCTTACAACAGGTGTGATGGTGACATATACTGTACACCTGTGTTGAGATAATGACCTTACAACAGGTGTGATGGTGACATATACTGTACACCTGTGTTGAGATAATGACCTTACAACAGGTGTGATGGTGACATATACTGTACACCTGTGTTGAGATAATGACCTTACAACAGGTGTGATGGTGACATATACTGTACACCTGTGTTGAGATAATGACCTTACAACAGGTGTGATGGTGACATATACTGTACACCTGTGTTGAGATAATGACCTTACAACAGGTGTGATGGTGACATATACTGTACACCTGTGTTGAGATAATGACCTTACAACAGGTGTGATGGTGACATATACTGTACACCTGTGTTGAGATAATGACCTTACAACCATACTGTACACCTGTGTTGAGACCTTACATGGTGTGTTGGTGACATATACTGTACACCTGTGTTGAGATAATGACCTTACAGTGATGGTGACATACTGTACACCTGTGTTGAGATAATGACCTTACAACAGGTGTGATGGTGACATACTGTACACCTGTGTTGAGATAATGACCTTACAACAGGTGTGATGGTGACATATACTGTACACCTGTGTTGAGATAATGACCTTACAACAGGTGTGATGGTGACATCTACTGTACACCTGTGTTGAGATAATGACCTTACAACAGGTGTGATGGTGACATACTGTACACCTGTGTTGAGATAATGACCTTACAACAGGTGTGATGGTGACATACTGTACACCTGTGTTGAGATAATGACCTTACAACAGGTGTGATGGTGACATCTACTGTACACCTTACAATATATTTCACTTGTCATTGTTGTTTGTTATACAGTCTAAGATAAATGCTTATTTAACTCACCTGGTGCCCGTGGAGGTGGGCACACACCTGCCGCCATTGAGGCAGGTGTAGGGGGTGCAGATGGTGTGGTGGGCAGGTGCGGTGTTGCCACAGCCACAGGTGGTGAGGACCTCCACCCGGGGACCCACTACGGCCGAGGTGTGGGCGTCCACCACACTGAACCCCTCACCCAAGGCCGCCCAACACCCACTGATACACCTCCTTAACTCTTGTCCTCCAGTGTGGGCGGAATTGTGGGCGGTGTGATTGGCCTTTTGAGCACCTCGTTGACAGGTAATCACGCCCACGTCTCTGATATCAACACCGGTGGCTTGACTCAGCTGACCGTGTGAGAGAAACTCGTCAGGTAACTAAAGTGTCATAGCTGAGGATTAATGATTAGTTCTTTAATATGTTGGGACTTCATCTCTCGGTCATCAAGACATGAATTACAATATACACCAAGACCTTCTAAAACCTAACCTAACCTAAACTCACCTCACCTCACCTCACCTCGTACTTCCTATGCATTAAAAGATGATCGAAGTTGAGAATCCCGGATGATGTGAGCCAGACCCGGGTGGTGGGCGTGGTGTGTCCTTCCAATGGTTCTACCGACACCAACCGCACGCCCTCACCACCTCCATCTACCCACATCCTTACAGCCGCCACCAGTCGAGTGAGTATGGATGTTCCGGCCTGTAGAAGGGTGAAGGGGGGGGGGGTATCATTGTATGTTACGTTATGGATAAGAATTTTTAAACGCTCTCTCTCTCTCTCTCTCTCTCTCTCTCTCTCTCTCTCTCTCTCACCTCTCCTTCCTGCCTCACGACCTGGTGGCTGTCAGCTGCTAAGGTTAAGGGTGTGGCGGCGATGACGTCACGGGGGTCGAAGGAGTTGACCTGGACTGTCACGTTGGCCTCCACGTCCATTTGACCTTGGCTCAGGTCACTCACCTTGAACCTCAGCTCATACCTGGAGGGAGGGGGAGGGTCTAGTTAAGTCTGGGGTTATTTAAGAGGTTCTGTCTTCATAGAATACCTGAGAGATGTTCTGACATATGACAGATTTACAGATTGTCCCGTAGGGGGCTAGTCTATTGAGCACCCCCTTACATCCTGTGCAAGGTGAAGCGCAGAAGCGTTCAGAGCGCCCATCTGGGAAGCATGCTAAGTTCATGCTTTCCTTTATGACTCATGCATTAAGGGCGTAGAAGCCTGAAGGGTCATTGGTTTTGTCAGCAAGTTACATAAAGTGACAGAATGATGAGTGTGTGGGGGGAAAAGTTCCCGGTACATTTCATCTGTTTATGGCAAAGCGTGGCAGGTCCCTAATAATGTCAAGTGCCAGACCTGTCACTAGGAGGAGGGAAATCTGGTCAGGGAGGGAAGAGGTGTTGGTAACGGCTGGGGACCTGTAGGAGGAGGTCATAGGACAAGATGAGGTAGTTTTAGATACACCTTTCTCGAGGTCACCTTCACCTACCACCAGGTGTAGAGGGCCAACCACCAGGTGTAGAGGGTCAGGTGTAGAGGCCATCAGGTGTAGAGGTCACCTTCACCTGCCAACCACCAGGTGTAGAGGTCACCTTCACCTACCAACCATCAGGTGTAGAGGTCACCTTCTCCTTCACTTACCGGCCATCAGGTGTGTCAGGGGTCATGGTCAGGTCGCCGGTGGAGGTGTGGAGGAGGAAGCCAGGCTGGCGGCGGTGTCGCCAGGCGTAGATCTTGTCTACTGAGTCCCAGTCATCCGGGTCCCTCACGTACACCTTCCCCAGGGGCACCACCACCCCCTGGTGCTGGGAGAGAGAGAGAGAGTCATCCCAGGGGCACCACCACCCCCTGGTGCTGACGGAGAGAGAGAGAGTCATCCCAGGGGCACCACCACCCCCTGGTGCTGGGGGAGAGAGAGAAAGTCATCCCAGGGGCACCACCACCCCCTGGTGCTGGGGTTGATGATCTGCACTAATATATACACAGTAGTGGTCAGTGACTGACCCTGGAGGGTGTGGTCAGTGACTGACCTGCAGGGTGTGAACAGTGACTAACCTGGAGGGTGTGGACAGTGACTGACCCTGAACAGTGACTAACCTGGAGGGTGTGGACAGTGACTGACCCTGAACAGTGACTAACCTGGAGGGTGTGGACAGTGACTGACCCTGGACAGTGACTGACCTGGAGGGTGTGGACAGTGACAGTCTTGGCGGCGGGAGTCATGGGGTTGTCGTTAAGGTCGGCGACGTGGACGGTGAGGGTGACGGTGGCGGAGAGGGGCGGCCACCCAGCGTCGCCCACCACCAGCGGCACCAGCAGGGCGCGGCGCTCCTCCCGGTCCAGCCCCGCCCGCGCCCACACCACGCCCACCCCGCGCCCCTCGTCCCCTTCTGTAGGAGAGAACACACACATGCGTCTATATAATTTAGTAGTTAATACAAGACAACAAAGGTATAATGACGGTCATATAAATCATCATATACAGGTCATATACAGGTCATATACAGGTCATATACAGGTATTTTATTGACCCATTCGTTCACCTCCCAGTAATTAAAGGAATTGATTTAATTTATAATACATGACAATAATGAAATAAAATTTACAAAATGATGTAAAATATGTTGAACTGTTTTGTTATTTATATTGAAACCTCTGGCAGTTTCATGCACAATACACACACACACACACACACACACACACACACACACACACTGTTTACTAGGGATGAGGAGCCTACATGGTTAGTAAACAGACACCGGAACATCTGACAAACCTCCACCCTTGCTTATTTCACCTGAAGATTCACCACCCTAACACCACCCTAAGACCACCCTAAGACCACCCTAACACCACCCTAACACTATTTGGGGGATGAGGTTAGGTTAGGTAAGCTTTACGGTGATTAATTTTGAAGTGAATTAAGGTCGTAGTCCGGTCTTAATTATTTAAAAATTCTTGATCATTGTAATAGAAAACATTTATATGGATACAACTAACCCAAGTGTACAGTGTGTGTGTGTAAAAGCCATAGACATACACTCAGTAATTTAACCGTAACAACTCACTCCTGTCGTGGGTGACGGTGAAGGTGCTGGTGACGTGGTGGGGCGCCCTGGGGTCAAGGGTTAGGGTAAAGGGTGGCCCGTGACCCTGGCGCCAGTCGTCAGGGTCCCCCAGCGTCACCCGGGCCACCACCTGCGCCCCGCTGTTCTCCCTCACCTCCACCTGCCGCGGCTCCGCCAGGAACGGTGGGTTGTCGTTCACGTCCGTCACCTTCACCTGACGCACAATTACCTTCACATTACTGCTGAACCTAACCTAACCTAACCTAGCATTAGCGTCCTTCTCTCACATCACTTAACATCACCGGTCTAGGAGGCGTCAACCACTCTAGATGGATTGAGCTCTAGAGTGCACGGTGGCTGATGGTGAAACACACTAGAGTAATTTTCACCTGGGCACCGTTAACTTAGAGCGCATTTTACCCTCAGGTGAGATGAACTCTAGTGTTTTCACCATAGTAGAGTGCATCTCACCTGGTCAATCAACGTGGCGTATATTATAGTGAAGGTAGAGTATAATTAAGGTGGTATGTAATTAATAGAGCTTAATTAAGATAGAATATAAATAAATGACGATGAATAATTATCAGCTTAAAAAGTCTTAATGTAATCAAAAGAAAATTATAATTAAAATAGAAGAACCTAATTAAGATAGCTAGATAGATAAAGTATCAATAAATACTCACGTTAAGGGTGGCTGTAGCGGTCCTGGGCGGCACGCCATCGTCCACCGCCCACACCAGCACACGATGGGCGTCCGCTCTCTCCCGGTCGAGGCCGCCCACCAGCCACACCGCCCCTGACCCGTCCACCCCAAACTGCCGCCCGGGGTCACTGTCCTCCGCTATCTTGTACTGCACCCGACTCTGTCCTCCCTTGATGGTGTGGTCAGGAGGGAGGGTTAGTGGTGGTTAGGTTAGGTTAGGTTGGTGGTTGTTAGTGGGTCAGGTTTAAGTTAGTGGGTTAGACAGATATTACTGAAAGCCATTTAAAAATTATTAAAAAATTATCTGCTACAAAATGTTTGATTTAGTATAATCTTTTTTGACAGACAAGTGAGTCAATCAGAGTACCGTCTTCATATCTGAGGGTTGGCGACCACAGTCCTCCACTCTAAACCTTCTGGGTATGTTTTTACCAATTCTCTAAGGTTTTGCATCTCTCTGGGGACTCAGCTTTTAATTTCATTCACCCATCTCGGTCTCTGCCTTTCCCTGGCCCTCCTTCCCTCAACTTTACCCATTAATATTTCTGTTATTATTTCCTTAAACTTATTTATATGACCAAAGTTTCTCATTTTTCCTTTTCTGTACATTTCAAGTATTTCTCTTAAAGTTTTTGCTAATCTTAGTACTTCTTCATTTGTTTTCCTGTTATTGTAGCTTATTCTTAGCATTCGCTTATAACGCCACAACCTCTGTCTGGTGTAAATGTCCACGCTTCTGACCCATACAACAGTCCTTGCCCAATAAAACCTTTCAGCGGCTTTTTTCTCAAATTGAAGTTAATGGAGGGGTTAGGTTAGCTTTGTAGATAGATAGAAATAGACCAAATTTTACGTATAATGTTTATAAAAAAGATTAGGAGAGAGAGAGAGGGGGGGGGGGGTCATGTAGATGCCTCACGTGGTCAGGGTCAAGGGCGGTGAAGGTGGTGAGGAGGGTGCCGCGGGGCGTGTCCTCCGGCAGGGTGAGGTGGGTCAGGTCCTCACTAAACACTGGGTCGTTGTCGTTCACATCCACCACACGCAGCGTCACCCACGTCTCCGCTACGTGGCCCACCACACTCCATCCTTCCTCTCCCTGGTGGTGGCGAAGTAGAGAGTAATAACAACATCAACAACAATAATAATACTCTAATAATAATAACTGTGTAATAATAATAATAACAATAATAATAAACACAAAAGTTAATTCAATATATGTTCGTGTTCGCTATAGTGTCCGTGACATAATATTTCTGTACACAACAACATTTAGCGCCAGAATTCACCAGTCAACAAGACCTAATTGAACATTCGACAGAGGTAAACAAGACCTGAAATTGCCTTTGAAAATTAGTTCTAGACACATAGGAGATAAATTGCTCTTTACTACAGCACAGAGGCCACGTAAAAGCGTCCCTCAGGTGTGTTGGAAGCTCTGTAAATATATTAAAAGAAGCCACATTATATTACCTGTTAACTATGGACTCTCATTTGACTATTTACTCGGTGATATAGTGAGGAGTAAACGATATGACCCGGAGTTAAGAGATATTTGATTATTAAAGTCTTTTTTTTTCATAAGTTTGTATTTTATTCTTTTAAATTCGTGATGTTTGTGTGTATTATGTAGGTGTTTTTTACATACATACATACATACATACATACATACATACATACATACACTATCTGTTCCTCATACCTGTACTCTGTTACGTCACACTAAACAAAGACACGAATATAAAACATTACAGCACCTCCTCCTGTTCCTCCGCCGTACCTACCTGGCGTAACCTTACCTCCAATTAAGAGATGACAGGCAGGTCACACACACACACTTGGGTTCATACAAAGGAGTGTTAATTTCAAGACCTGGATTACGCAGTTCAGTTCTGGTCACCGTATTACAGAATGGATATAGAATCCTTGGAAAGAATTCAGAGGAGAATGACAAGACTAATCCCGGGCATTAGGAACCTTGAGTATAGAGACAGGTTAAAGCATCTTAATTTGCACTCCCTTGAGAGACGTAGAGCGAGGGGCGACCTGATAGAGGTGTATAAATGGAAGCCAGGGCTAAACAAAGGTGATATAACAAAGGTACTCAAACTATCCAACCAGGAGCGAACTCGTAACATTGGTTTTAAATTAGACAAATTTAGATTTAGGCGCGAAATAGGTAAACACTGGTTTATAAATAGAGTAGTGGATAAGTGGAACAAGTTACCAAATATCATCATTAACTCGAATACGCTGAATAGCTTCAAACACAGGTTGGATGGATATATGAGCAATAGGGGTTGGGTGTAAATGGGACTGCCTATAGTATGGGTCAATGGGCCCGCTGCAGTTCCTCCATTCTTATATTCTTATCTTCACACACACACACACACACACACACACACACACACACAAGGTAAAAATAACAATGAATGATGTTGATGCCTTTTGGAGAATGATTAAATTTCAATATTATTTTAACGTATGATTTTTTGAGAATGATGCCATGTTTAATTTAGTTTTTTTGAATTATTGTCATTTTGTAATTTTTGTGTGTGTGTAGTCAATTGGTGAAGAATATTTAGTTGTTGTTTTTCAGAGGATGTAGCAGCACTGTAATATAGTTAAATTAAATCCTAGATGGTTGTTTATCCTGGGAATTTATTGTTTATATTTTCTTGTTTTTTGTTGTTGTGATGTTGCTGTTGTTCTTTTCTTCCTTCTTGATCTTCTGCTTCTTCTTGTCTTTCTCCTCCTCCTCCTCCTACTTCTTCTAACCTAACCTAATCCTCCACAGGTAGTAATTAGGGCATTTAAAGAGCAGGTGAAATATTATCGGGGGTGACTAATCTTCAGGTGATCCCTTAAACCTTGTCTTGAGATTAAATAATGAGATTAAATTCCTCTAAAACCCAGGTATGACGTCACTAGAGGAATCTGTTTAACCAACCAATCAAAAGTCGGAATTATGCAGACGGTGGTGACGTAAGAACCAATTGGAGAGGATCTAAGAGGATTATTGTTTTGATACGAGATGTAATCCTTTCATTATATTGTGAGATGGTTGTTGACACATCGGATAGGAGGAGACATACACACACACACACACACACACACACACACACACACACACACACACACACACACACACACACACACACACACACACACACACACACACGCGGCATCCAATTAAAGTCTACGGTATCGACCCATCATGTTTAACTATATGTAACTTGACTTCTTGTACACACACACACACACACACACACACACACACACACACACACACACACGTGACCTCGGGTGACCTACCATATCCGTGACTTGCACCTGGAAGCGGAACTCTTGTCTGTGTTGAGGATCCTCGTAGTCTAGAGGCTCCACCGCCCTCAGTTCTCCTCCCGGGGCTCCACCACCACCACGGTCCTCCACTTCGAACATTCCACCCATCACCACTGCCGGGCACCACCTGGGGAACACACTCAACAGGACCTATACTGACACCTGCTTCTTTATAAACACCTGCGTAGGATTTTAACTACCAGGCACCTGTTATCCATACCTGTTGTTAACTACCTGCTGGGTGGGGGGGGAGGAGGTTAGTCAGGTGACCCCTCAGGAGTGGGTGTGGGAGTGCTGACCCTGTAGGAGTGGGTGTGGGGGGGGAAGTACTGACCCTGTAGGTGAGTGTGGACCCTGGGAGTGGGTGTGGGAGGTACTGACCCTGTAGGGTGGGTGTGGGGTACTGACCCTGTGGGAGTGGGTGTGGGGGAGTGCTGACCCTGTAGGAGTGGGTGTGGGGGAGGTACTGACCCTGTAGGAGTGGGTGTGGGGAGGTGCTGACCCTGTAGGAGTGGGTGTGAGTGCCTGACCCTGTAGGGTGGGTGTGGGAGGTGCCTGACCCTGTGGGGAGTGGGTGTGGGGAGGTACTGACCCTTCAGGAGTGGGTGTGGGGGAGGTACTGACCCTGTAGGAGTGGGTGTGGGGGAGGTACTGACCCTGTAGGAGTGGGTGTGGAGGAGGTACTGACCCTGTAGGAGTGGGTGTGGGGGCGGTACTGACCCTGTAGGAGAAGTTGTTGGCCACGTCTTGGTCGACGACGGTGAGGGTGGCCAGGACGTGGTCGGGGGTGAGGCTCTCGGACACGTTCAGCGTCCACTCGGAGCGTGAGAACCTCGGCGGCACGTCGTTCACGTCCTGCACCTCCACCACCACCGTCCCTGTACCTGGGGGAGCCAAGGGGCGACACCTGACACACCTAGCACACCTGACACACCTAGCACACCTGACACACTATTACTTAACATTAAGGAAACGTTAGCGATAATATAGTAATAACTGTACTTAAGATCACTCACAATTTCACTCGTAAACGAACCTTTGTATACAAACTTGAACAAAAAGAAACCGTAGTACACTGTGGTACACCCACCCCGGAGGCTGCCCGTGGTACACTCACCCTTGAGGCCACCTCCGTCAGTAGCCACCACCTGTGGTACACTCACCCTTGAGGCCACCACCGTCAGTTGCCACCACCTGTGGTACACTCACCCTTGAGGCCACCTCCGTCAGTAGCCACCACCTGTGGTACACTCACCCTTGAGGCCACCTCCGTCAGTAGCCACCACCTGGATGGTGTACCTCTGGGTCTTCTCACGGTCAAGGCAGCAGAGCGCCGTGGTGATGAGGCCCAGCTGATTGTTTATACTGAAGATGGCGCTGCCGGACGACTCGTCAACAGCGTTCTTCTCCAGTGAGTACGTCACCCTGGCGTTGTCTGCCTCCTGGGGGTCGTCGTGGTCCCTGGCCACCACCTGCACCACGGAGGCTCCTGGACGGCAGAGTGTAAGGAACAAATGGTCAATATTACATAATATTCGGGCAGTACTAAAGTGTGGAGGACCGAAGCAGTGGTCGTCCTTAAAGTGTATTGAGAGTCGTGTGTTTCTTAAGAAATAATAATCGTAGTATGACCGTGTACAGTGTTTATAACCCACATTATACAAGGAAAACTCTGCGACCATCTCTTATATTATGTAAATTGTCTTGGTGAAAGTAAAACTAACATATACGTGTACAAAAATTATAGTGTGTTTCGGGAGATATATTATATATATCCCCCCAAAACACTTGATTTGTTTTTTCAAGTTCTGCAGCTCAGAGTTGGCCACCGAGACTCACTGTGAAACTCCTGACGCAGAACTTGTGGGAACTTGCTGAACCTCTTGGTGGATACTGATGTTTGTGGTGACCCAGCAGGTGACGTGTATTTCCAGACGGTGCTGATCACGAGGCTATGTGTGAGTGGGTGTGTAGGTGCGGAGATATCGGTGGGGTTTGTGGGTGTGTGTGGATGTGGGTGTGTGTGGATGTGGGTGTGGTCACGTACTTCAGGACCTCGTACCTTTGGGTGTGTCCTCGGAGATGGAGGCGGTGGTGGTGTGGGCGGGGAAGTAAGGGGCGTTGTCGTTGACGTCCTTCAGGTTGACGCGTACGTCGGTGTGCGCCTCCAGCTGCCCGTCCGTCGCCGTCACCCTCAGGAGCCACTGAGCCCGTCCGTGTGGGGGGTCCCTGTCCAGTGGCTGGGGGTAGTACAGGGTTCACGACCAGCCAATAACCTTCTCTCTCCTAGGAATCAGCCAATTACAGGCCCTTTTACATCAATCGGTCATGCATTCTGTGAGAATCGGCCAATAATATTTTATCTCACAAGAATCAGCCAATGACACACATACTCATGAAGAATTAACCAACCAATCATTGTTTAGGTTAGTTACTGCTTATCTGAGAGCCAGCTTATCATACAACACCTCACATAAAGAATTAGCCAATCACAAGTAAAGAAAACAAAAACAAGTCAAATAAGCAAAATGATTGGTCGTCGTCAAAGACCAATAAAAACATCAAATTATAGCCATGCCGGTCACTATACGGCGTCTCCCTCCCTCCCTTAATGAAGCCCTTGATAACTACCGTCAACACCCACACAAATACACCGTAATGAAGCGCCGGTAGAGATGGGGAGGCGAGAGTGTCTCACTTCCACGCTCTGTGAGAAAGAGAGAGGGAGAGTCTCACACGCTGGGGGAGACTAGAGGGGAGAGGACCCGCTAAGGGAGGATATGTGTTGGGAAAAACTGAGAGCTGATGTGAATAGCGAAGCTGAATATCCAGAGATGATTATACGGTGAGAGAGAGAGGGTGAGGAGAGAGAGAGGAGGAAGGGAGGGAGGGTGAGAGAATGAGAGAGAGGGAGGATGAAAGGAAGGAAGAGAGGAAGGGGTGATGAATGTATGGTAAGAGAAAGGGTGGATGGGTGGGAGAAGAAGCAGATAGGAAAGAGAGAGAGGGAAGGTGGGAGCATGAGTGGGGGAAAAAGGAGGGAGGGAGGAAGAAAGAAAGAGAGGAGGAGGAACTGGAGAGAGAGAGAGAGAGAGAGAGAGAGAGAGAGAGAGAGAGAGAGAGAGAGAGAGAGAGAGAGAGAGAGGAGAGAGAGAGAGAGAGAGAGAGAGAGAGATGTTTGATGTCAACAAGAGACTCGTCCCCTCCCTTCGTCAGTGTCCGCCCCTCAGTGATGACGTCATGTATGTACCCTCAACACAAGAAGGGATAACTATCATATTTCAACTCCTCTTATTAATCCCCTCAACCCCCTCCTGTAACGTCTACTGTCATGAAGGGAAATATACTGTATTATTGTATTCTCGCTGTAAGAACCTGGATATAAGAATATTTGATTAGTATTTTATGTGATTTATTTGTGCTCCTGTGAGTTAAAATGTCGCTTTTTCAGTCTTGCTTCTAACCTTTTACAGTTTGACTATTTTGTATTCCCTCTCCTCTCCTTCTTTCCCCCCCTCCTCCTTCACCCTCCAAGGTTAATGTATCAGTTCAGGCCATCATCATCATCATCATCATCATCATCATCATCATCATCATCATCATCATCATCATCATCTTCCCCTAATACACTTACCTTGATTCACAGTCTCAGTTCGGTTCATTGATTATCATGTTACTGCTTCTGTCTCATTAGTGTAAGCTCCCCATAGTCTCACTTCATCATTATTCGCCTCTTCCATTCCTCCCATTATTCACCTCTTCCATTCTCCCCATTATTCACCTCTTCCATTCTCCCCATTATTCACCTCTTCCATTCCTCCCATTATTCACCTCTTCCATTCCTCCCATTATTCACCTCTTCCATTCCTCCCATTATTCACCTCTTCCATTCTCCCCATTATTCACCTCTTCCATTCTCCCCATTATTCACCTCTTCCATTCTCCCCATTATTCACCTCTTCCATTACTCCCACTTCTCAACTACTGGTTCTTTCTCTCCTGTCACAGCCTTACCATAACAACACATAACACTTTCAATACGCACCACAGACCCGTCTTGTATGTGATGTGTCAAGTACAATTAACCTGAGTATTGTGTACCTGTCCTGGTTCATCATAAGAGTTAGAATGATATAAGGAGTGTTGAGGTAAAGATTTAACAAGCAAACCGGATTTAACAAGCAAAAGTAGGTTATGTTGTGATGTTAAATAAATTGTTGGTAAGATAACAAAAGCAAGATATACCATAACAAACGTATTTCTATAAGGCGCCCCGAGTTCCCTACACAATATACCACAAGGAAAGATATAAAAAATATACCCACCCCCCCAAAAAAAAACATTCCATTCATTTTACATAGCTGGACTACACACGCTGACTCAGCTATTCACTGGATGTCCTGCCTGCAACTTCCTCTTTCTGCCTGCCGCTAGACCAGATGCCTTTTCAACCCTGAATTCTAGTGGATTGGACTCAAACCCAACCTCCCTCCCACATCCCTCCCACATCCCTCCCACATCCCTCCCACATCCCTCCCTTTAACTCCCACGTTTCTATCTCACCCTTTCCCCCACCTCATCCCTCCTCTTACCTCCCCTACCATCCTCACCCTTATCCCTCCTCTCTCTCTCCCCCTCAGACCCTCACCCATCCCTCCTACCCTCACGCCTCTTCCCCCACACCCTTCTCTCTCCCATACTCACCCTTCCCTCCCATCCCTCACCCTACCCCTCACCCTCACCATAATCAGTACAAAACAAGGAACCAACCTCATCTTCTCACCCCCATTCGAATACATTGTAAAAAGGCAAGAATGTGAATTAGTGGAAATATAAGAGACTTCAGTTAGTGTGCAGCGTGAGAAGGGAAGTCGACAATGGTTTAAGATAAATTGCAAGATATGAGGCTGGAGTTATCCTTCGTAGGTGGTTGAAAAGCTCGTCAGGTTCCCGGTGAGCTGTGGTGGGGGTCGTGTGAAGCTGTGTGAGGTTGTTGGCTGAGGGTGTGTGTGTGTCGCACTCTCTGTCTGGCTCTTTCTGTCTGTCTGTCTGTCTGTTTCCCCTCTTTCTTTGTCCCTGTTTCTCTTTTTCTCTCGTCTCGCTCTTTCTCTGTCTCTCTCTATCTGTCTGTCCTTCATTCCCTCTTTCTCTGTCTTTCTCTTTGGTTCTCTCTTTCGCTCTATCTCTGTCTATGTATCTCTCTCTCTCTCTCTCTCGCAAAGCTCCCCCACCACTCCCTCCTCTCTCTCTCCCCAAAGCTCCCCACCAATCCCTCCCTCTCTCTCCCCAAAAGCTCCCCACCCAATCCCTCCCTCTCTCTCCCCCCAAACCTCCCCACCAATCCCTCCCTCTCTCTCCTCCAAACCTCCCCACCAATCCCTCCCTCTCTCTCCCCAAACCTCCCCACCAATCCCTCCCCAAAATAATAATAATCTCTTTCTATCGACACTGAGATATTTTCAAGCACAAACTAAAAAAATAAATAACATTGATAGAAAAGAAACGTCGACTTCCTGAAGGTGAAGGCAACAGCTCCTGACGATGAAGGCAACAGCTCCTGACGATGTAGTAAGTCAGCGAGTGGCGGAGGATTCGGGGTGGCGGGGATTGGGGGGAGGATCTCTCCCTCTTATAGTGGCAATATCCCCAGCGAGGAATAGACACGGGTATTGGCAGGGGACGGAGGTAAGAATGAGAGAAAGTGAGAGAGTGAGAGAAAGTGAGGGGGGATGGTAGTCAGGATATTAAAGGAAATTTTACGGATGAACTTTGTGATAATGACTCTTGACTTGTCCCAGTAAACATGGCTTTCACTCACACAGGCTCTCTCAATAAACAAGACCCCGTTAACTCACCCTTAACACGTGGACGGTGCCATTGACGGGGTCGACAGCGAAACAGGAGCGCGACCTGTTGTTATAGATACCGTCACCCGTTACGCTGTAGGTGAGACGGCCGTACTGTCCAGCGTCCCGTCCACCGCCGTCACCTGCTGCAAGAGGGTGAAGGTAGACGGAGGTGAGGTTAGGTTTATGATGGTGGTAATGTCTCCTACGCATTTCTCTCTGTCTCACTACCCACCCATCTCTCTCTCTCTCTCTCTCTCTCTCTCTCTCTCTCTAAAACACACACACACACACACACACACACACACACACACACACACACACACACACACACACACACACACACACACATAAACTAACGCGTCGAAAAAGTTCAAAAACACATAAAAAAGCCTCACATAGTATCATCATCGGCGTCTATTGTACTCGCCAGACATCAAAGACTCAGTCAGAGTTTGTTTACACATTACAGCACCAACAGTGACTGCTCGTGTTGCTGCTGCTGCTGCTTCTACATCTCTCCTCTCCTCTCCTCTCCTCTCTCCCTGTTATAGTTATCGGTAAAAGAGGAAAATGTTATTGCAGAATATGAGTTACACACACACACACACACAAAGCACGCTGGGATGTCCTCCTACCAACAAGAGAGTAATATTTTTACCATGTGTTGAGGGTGACATTGGAAGCTGACTGGTGTGTGTGTGTGTGTGTGACGGACGCTGAAGGACGTGTATTATGTTTAAGAGGGACGAGTTTTCCTGCCCACTCAAACGCCCCACTCAAGCGCCCACTCAGATGTAAACAAACACACCGCGTCTGTCACCCCCAGTCTCTCGTGAGAAAACCCAACATAATGATGCTGTCTCTCACATCCACCACAATAGAGGCAAACTGGAGAGAGGAAATTGACTACAAGGATGATAAAAAGAGAAACAGAGCTGGAAAGATAGGGAGAAGGATATGGACAAGTGAGAAACAGAAAGAGGATGAGAAGGTATAAGGAGAAAGATAGAAAGAGGAGAGGCATAAGGAGAAAAATATATAGAAAGAGAAGAGGCGTAAGGAGAAGATAGATATTAAAACATTATTGTGCACATTACAGCATGCTGTTAACATGGGCATCCGCTACAACATTACTACTTACCCTCGACCCGTCTTCTTAATTAAGGCAGAGACCGTAGCCTAAGTTGGGTCATTTGCCGTAATTCTCTTTAGGGTTATCAGTACAGTATAGGGTAATCTCTCTCTCTCTCTCTCTCTCTCTCTCTCTGGTGGTAGTGTCAAATGGTCGTCAATCTGTGTAAGGGAGTTAAGTGTTTCTATCTATATCTGGCTACTACCCGGCGGCGGTGGGTGCGTGAATGGTGGGGGGGAGGGGAAGTAGCCTTGTGTGGGTGCACTGTTTGTGTCTGTGTGTGTGTGTAACAGAGAGAGAGAGAGAGACGGGTGACGGTATCTACATCAACGGGTCGCACTCCTATTTCGCTGTCGACCCTGTCAAGCACCGTCCACTTGTTAAGGGTGAGTTAACGGGGTCTTGTTAATTGAGAGAGAGAGAGAGTGAGTGAGAGAGAGAGAGAGAAAGAAAGAGAGAGAGAGAGAGAGAAAGAGAGAGAGACTACAGGTTATAGTCCGGTCCAGATTAAAGTTGAGGATTGTCTGAAGGAGACTTCACAAAAATGGATATTGGACGAAAAGAAATGTTCCAAATCCCTTCACTACCAGATCTGATCTGGGGGAAGAACAGCTCATCCCCCACCCACCCAGCGGACGCCCACACATGGTAGACGATACAGTTTGTTTTGAAGTAAATTATATTTACAGACTGAGAAATTGTGAATATTTTTTGTGTCTGAAATTCATACCACTGTTGGGACAGATACAGTATACTTGTTGTGTCGTCAGCTCACATCACTGACAGTATGCACACAGTAAGCTTGTTGTGTCGTCAGCTCACATCAGTGACAGTATGTACACAGTAAACTTGTTGTGTCGTCAGCTCACATCACTGACAGTATGTACACAGTAAGCTTGTTGTGTCGTCAGCTCACATCACTGACAGTATGTACACAGTAAGCTTGTTGTGTCGTCAGCTCACATCACTGACAGTATGTACACAGTAAACTTGTTGTGTCGTTAGCTCACATCACTGACAGCATGTACACAGTAAACTTGTTGTGTCGTCAGCTCACATCACTGACAGTATGTACACAGTAAACTTGTTGTGTCGTTAGCTCACATCACTGACAGTATGTACACAGTAAACTTGTTGTGTCGTCAGCTCACATCACTGACAGTATGTACACAGTAAGCTTGTTGTGTCGTCAGCTCACATCACTGACAGTATGTACACAGTAAACTTGTTGTGTCGTCACTTCACAAGAGCTGCCCAAATCTGACACTAATTGACGACCAGAGGGTACTACAGATGCACAGATTGACAACCACCTCCCAATTCTTGCTTTAATCTATATGTAAATGTATACACAACTGAATACGGATGAAGAAACACCAGTCACATTCATTTCTCTTTCTTTTTTACTCTAGCATAGTTTTTCTTTTCATTCTTATTCTTGGATGATCTGAATGAAGACCAACTACACTTTCATTCATTCATTCATTCTTTCCTTCATTCTTACTATTGTTGTGATAATTCATTCTGCTATGGTGCATCTTCCCCTTCTTCCACAACAAGGACACACACACACACACACACACACACACACACACACACACACACACACACACACACACACACACACACACACACACACACACACACACACCCAACGCTATGCTATACACTAAATCATTATACAAATTCCTATTCACAAATACATCGATATATTAATTAATGCTGAACTGATTACTAAAAAAATAAATATTGCCTAAATTGTAAGGGAAATGGGGCTTTAATGAACAGGCTGTAATATACGTTTTAATTAAGGATAATGAGGTGGGCAACTAAGCGTTATGATATACAAAGGAAAAAGTTGTTTATTTATTAGTAATGGAAACTTATTTATTTGTTTCTCATTAATATTTGACCGTGAGAATACTTGTGTTGTTGACTCGTTACTTAAGTGTGGAACATATTTGATGCGGTCTTGCTTTATTTTATTTTCTTTCTTTCTTTCTTTCTTTCTTTCTTTCTTTCTTTCTTTCTTTCTTTCTTTCTTTCTTTCTTTCTCTCTCTCTCTCTCTCTCTCTCTCTCTCTCTCTCTCTCTCTCTCTCTCTCTCTCTCTCACCACTAACCTTGAGGATGACCTTAGGGAGATGTCGGTCGTCCTCCTCGGTGATCTGAGTCTCGTGGAGGGACCTAGGGAAGACGGGGGCGTGGTCGTTCTGGTCCTTCACCCTCACCACCACCCTCGTCTCGCTCCTCGCCTTCCCCGCCCGGGCCTCCACCACCAACGTGTACTGCAGAAGGAGGGTGACGGTGGTGGTGGTGGGTGGGTGACAGTGATAATTAATAGATAGTTTTGATGTATGTATGTATGTATGTATGTATGCATATACGAGTATGTAAGTATGTATAAATTTTGTTAGTTAATAAAGCGAGAAAATAAAATAATTATATATTATTTAGTATTTTGAGTTTGATTTCAAGTTTAATTTAGTTTCACAATCTATCACTAGCAAGTCTACGGACATGGCGCACCCACATTCAACCACAACAACTCTATTAGAGGATAATTACCTGTATTTTATAAAGGAAAAATTGTTCTGGTTGTACAAAGGGATAAAGTATATATGTGTTTGTATGTATATATATAAATTTATATATATATATATATATATATATATATATATATATATATATATATATATATATATATATATATATATATATATATATATATATATATATATATATATATATATATATATATATATATATATATATATATATATATATACACTATATATCATCCCACCCTCAGTATTTTTAGCTGTATGATTTATATCGTGTTTTATCAATATATCTTAATGTTATGTAAATATGGACTAACCTGAATCATAAATCATAATAATGGTAATGTATAAAAATCACAGAATTATTGTATTTATTTTGTTTTAGAGTATTGTAAAGTCCGTTATATCGAGGGTTTGTTAGATATGGGACTTCTGTTTAGCGGACTATCTATCATAATACACGGAGAGAGACGTTCGTTATATGGAGGGTTTTAAGAGGTATTGTATAAAGTTTTTAACCCAGCGACTCCTGAGAGAGAGAGAGAGAGAGAGAGAGAGAGAGAGAGAGAGAGAGAGAGGTCATGTTACGGAGATTTTTAATTAATAAGTGAAAGAGTTGTTGATTTGTTTATTTAAAAATGTAAACAAACTATTGATTTCTTCGGGCATTTTATTTTAGGTTAATGAATGAATGAATGATTGAAGGAATGAATGAATGCAGTGAAGGTAGAGTCATACGCCCGTATTATTAAACAACATCTTCCCTTGAAGGGGGTTGTCGTGTTTCAACCCGAGTTTTAAACTAATTGAGTCCTGAGGGACACCGTAGTACAGTACTTAACGGGGTGGTGTGGCGGTAAAATTAACTAATTCCAATAAAATTAATTTATAATATTGGAATTTCTGGGAAGTATATTTAATTCACCTTTGATTTGTTAGGATGGGTTAAATTAGGTTAGGGTGGGTTAGATTATGTTAGGTTAGGTTAAGTTAGCTTTCGGTTGGTTAATCATAAAATGAAATACGCTGGAGTGTTTAATATTCGTGTGATCGGAATATTTAAACTAAAAACACCTTTTATCAGTAAGTCATTAACCTGATGGGGGCCGCGTCGTTGTACCTGAAGCAGGGAGAAGCAGCGACCTACCTGTTGGGTGTACTCGTAGTCCAGTGGGTGGAGGAGGGCGAGGCGGCCGGTGGTAGAGTCCAGGTAAAAGACGTCGTTATCATTACCTTCCGTTATCCTGTACTCCACCGCCTCACCTGTGTCACGAGGGAGAGAGAGAGAGAGAGCTGGGTCAAGTTATTACTTCATTGTTTACTATTTGGAGGGTGACTGGAGGTGGTGAAGGTGTTATCGTTAATTGGAACATGATCTTAATAACCTTTGACCTTGAAATACTACGAGGTGATGGGTGACATAGGTAGGACTACAATAACCTACTGTTTATAGCAAAATGAAAAGGTAGGGTTAAGAATAGTACCAGAATTATGACTTACCTGAAGCCTGTGTCAATGGCACTGATTACCTGGAGCAGTAAGTGCCAAAAACAGTGCCACAGGAATAGAACATACTTAAAGGCTGGTGATTAGGGTCAAGAGGAGCAATAAGAACAATGCCGCAATACGGATTTACCTGGAGCCTTCATTAACTGTGGACCTACCTGGGACCTGGACCCGGGCAGGCAGACGCAGCAGCAGGTCGTGGGTGGTGTTGGTGTACCTGGACCTGGACCTACCTTGGACCTGGACCCGGGCAGTCAGACGCAGCAGCAGGTCGTGGGTGGTATTCTCCGGCACTTCAGTAACATACTCCCTGTGGTCGAACTCCACCGGGTCACTCCCCACCAACTTGGTCACTGACGGAGGAACAAACACGACAGAGTTACAACCTTCCCCAGAAACTCTACATAAAGTGTCACTAAACGAAGAAGGAAATGTTTCTCAGTATAACAACATAAGGACTTAGGTTATGTCAGAATACAGAATAAATCTATTTCTTTTATAGTAAGATCACTTTGGTATTATTGTCGACCATAAGAGTCACAGAAAACTTGTTAAATAAGACGGAATTTTCATTTTTGTCTGGCTTAAGAGGTTTAATTATATTCAACAAAGCTCAGGTAATAATCATCTATCGTTAATTAAGTTACCTACTGTAAATAACTAAATACATTCGACATAAAACCTTTGTTGACATCTCTTCTCTCATGACTAGTATCTGTAGACAGGAGGACATAACGCCAGATCACCTACACGTGGGAGCTATTTACCAACATTCACGGATCATCTCGACAATTTCCACCCCAGATTATTTCACCTAACCTAACCACCCTGACACTATTTGGTGGGATGGGGTTAGGTTAAGTTAGGATTAGTTAGGTTATAATGATTTCTAGGATCTAATTAATGAAATAATGATCTCTAGGTACGTCAGGTCAGGTCAGGTCAGGTCAGGTGTAGGATGCAATTTTCTCATAAAACAATATAAGAAAGTAAACAAAGAATTATATCACCTTGATGTTGTCAGTGTAGTGGTTTTAGTTAGTTCAGGGTTCACATTATTTCCAAGATTCCCGTCACCCATGTTTAGTCAACCACAACACCACAACACCACGCTCGGCAAGTGTTAACACGACCGGGGCCTTGTAGCGTGTAGGTCAGGGGTTGTTGTGTGTCAGGTCAGTCTTGTTGTCTCGGTTTAGGTCACATTATGGGTCACACCTGTCGTTGACCTCTTGTTATGACCTTAGGGTTTATTAGGTAACTTCGGTATGATGTCACCGTGTTAATATACGGGTTAGTTTCTTGTATGTATGTATGTATGTATAAAAATCCTCAGTATACTTTAATATTATCTCAACACTTCCGTCCTTACACACACACACACACACACACACACACACACACACACACACACACACACACACACACACACACACACACACACACACACACACACACACACACACACACTCCTTCCTCCTACCAAGGTTTTTTTTTATCATCTCTATCTGTCTCTTTCTTGGTTTTACTCCACCTCCTTCTCCTCCTCCACTCCATCCCCTCTTCCTCCTCCACTCCATCCCCTCTTCCTCCTCCATCCCCTCCTCCCCCTTCATTCTCCGCCCAAGTCTTCCTCCATTACTCATTATTATTCTTATTTCCGTTTTTCTCTCTCCCTCTCTCTCTCGTGTGTGTGTGTGTGTGTGTGTGTGTGTGTGTGTGTGTGTGTGTGTGTGTGTGTCCTTACTTTTATAACACGCTTTCTCCTGGCTATTTTTTCTTAACCTCCCGAGATATTAATGTTACTTTTGCCGAGTCCAAATAATTTAGCTATAACTGTTTTAAACTTTATGAGGAGGGAAGGTGAGTGAGGTTAGTTAGGTTGGGGGAGGGAGGTGTAAGAAGTTAGGGAAGTTAAGTGAGGGGAGGGAGGGGTGGGGTTAGGTTAGGTTATGAGGGGAGGGAGGGGTGGGGTTAGTTAGGTTATGAGGGGAGGGAGGGTGTGGGGTTAGGGTTAGGGCTATGAGGGAGGGGAGGTGTAAGAAGAAGTTATGAGGGGAGGGAGGTGTGGGGTTAGGTTAGGGGTTATGGGGGGAGGAGGGGTGTGGGGTTAGGTTAGGTTAAGTGGGGGAGGGAGGGTGTGGGGTTAGGTTAGGGTTATGGGGGAGGGAGGGGGTTAGTTAGGTTATGAGGGAGGGAGGGGTGTGGGGTTAGGTTAGGTTATGGGGGGGAGGGAGGGGTGTGGGGTTAGGTTAGGATTTGATAACATTATTGGTATATTTAGTTATGTTTAATTAATCTCATTTTAAACATTTACTTATAATCTGGTAATTTTATTTGGACATTTATTTTGTAATTTATCATGTCATTTAAATATTTAACCTAGAATTATATTTATCGTGTTAAAACTCGTATTAATTTAGTGACCTCATTTGAATATTTAAATATATATTTTATCATTGTCTGTAAATGATTTGTTTTCGTTATATATTTATCATATGATTCGTATTGTAATGTTATGTTCACCACCACATCTACCACTACCACCATCACCATCACCACTTCTACCATCACCACTACCACCACCACCCTTACCACTACCACCACCACCATCACCACCACCATCACCACTACCACCACCACCACCACCACCACTACCACTACCACCACCACCACCACCATGTGTCATCAGTCTGAGAGATTGTCGCAAATGGCCGACATGATAGCATCTCGATCTCACCTTTTGCCATAAAGTGTTTTTTATTTTATCTCATCTTCTTCTCCTTCTTCTCTATCAATTCTCTTCTTTTGTCCGTTTTTTAGTCTCCATCTTCCTATATATATATATATATATATATATATATATATATATATATATATATATATATATATATATATATATATATATATATATATATATATATATATATATATAGAGAGAGAGAGAGAGAGAGAGAGAGAGAGAGGGAGAGAGAGAGAGAGAGAGTACACCTTGACCCTACACAGTCACCAAAACTACACTACTTTCCGTTCCACTAATTAGTAAACAAACCAGATTACAGCTGTTGTTATTACAGTTGTTGTTGTTGTTGTTTTGGAGGGGAAATTACCAAACTAGATTACCGGTGAGGTTAACGGGGCAGAGGGTTAACAGGGCAGAAGGTTAACGGGGCAGAAAACATAGCGTAAACATCACCTGTGTTAACTATGTAGTGGGTAAATAATATGGTGTACCCAATGTCTCAGTACTGGGACCTCTACTGTTTATCTTGGCAGGCTGGTGGGTGTAGTGTGGTTCTTGGTACCTGTGAATTATGTAGCTTAAATGGTTGGTTAATTCAGTGGAGTCCAAACTTTGTGATTCCCAAACTTCTAGGATATATTTTCTTTTCTGCTGTTAAAAGATAAAGTTCGTATCACCTGAAGAATCTCCACCTGAGCTTATTTCACCTAAAGATTAACCATGCACCATAACCTATCCTAAGGTAACCCTGACTCCCATCCCATACCTACTGTCTCTGTTCCTCTTCTCTCCTCTCATCCCTTCCCTCCTCCCATCTCTCCCTTCCGAGGTTGGAGGGGGGGTAGGGGGGGAGGTTACACACAAGTATAATTTAATGCACTTCATTTTCTTTAATAATTTTAATTCAAGTTCCATATTTCTAGTTTTTATTGAAGTTTAAGTTTCATATTTACTGTTTATTTATTTATTATTATTATTATTCGTTCGTGTTTACTTCTCACTTTAGAAAAAAAAACATAAATGTTGAAATATTGGGAAAAATTATTCTTTCAAATTTTTTTTGGTGAAAACTTAACCAGTATTGAGGTTCATTTGCATATTGCCATATCAACGTTGTGTTTTAGCTAACATGGCATACATACATACATACATACATACATACATACATACTACATACTACATACTACATACTGGTATAATGTACAATCACATATTCGTGGATACAGATACATAGAGTTTATACATAATTTACCCATAAGCATACAAACATACCTATACACAACCTACCCACAAACATACACACGCTCCAACCACACACACACACACACACACACACACACACACACACACACACACACATTGCACGCAACATGAACGCACACCTGTAATTACTTCATTAACAAAGTAATTAAGGCTCCCGTTACTACATAAAAATATATACCAGAGGAGGTAAAAAATCAGGGTGTCCTGCTTCATTATTCGCTTACAAGGCAAGGTGTTGAGAGGAACATACAGTGGGGTTTGATTTGGTTGGAATTTAGGATTTGATTTGGGTTAAGTTAGAGATGGGTTGGGTTAGAGTTAGAGTTGGATTTTGGGTTTGATTGGATGATTAGAGAGTTTGGTTGGTTTGGTTGGGTTGGTTAGAGTTAGGTTGGGTTGGGATTTATAGAGTTGGGTTGGTTTGGATGGGTTGAGTTGAAAGTTTGGTTGGGTTAAGTTTGGTTGGGTTGGGGATTTGAGTTTGGGTTTGGTTGGGTTAGGTTAGGTTCTGGGTTGGGTTTGGGTTTGGTTGAGTTTAGGTTTGGGTTTATTTGGGTTAGGTTAGAGTTTGGTTGGGTTGGGTTAGGTTGGGTTTAAAATGGGTTGGGTTGGGTTAGTTTAGGATATATCTCGTTTGGATAGGGTAAGTTGGGATAGGCCTTTTGTTGTGTGTATAGAATTTTTACTTGTTTTACGTTTGTGATTGTGTTTGTTTGTTCTTCAGTTGTTTGTGCTGTATTTTAAGTAATTTATTTATCTGTCCCAACAAGCCTAACCTTATTCAACAAATAGCTTACCCAATAGCCAACCCAAGCCTTGTTTTTATAGCATATACATAGACTATAATTCCACATACGTTTTTAATATTCTTTTTACTGTTGTATTTGTATCATTGTCTAAAATCATGTCGGTGTATTAATTGTGTATTATTTATGTACATATTGCTACATGTTGCAAAGTCAATAAAAGCAACATTGCAATACACCAGCGATTTTGTTTGTTTGTTTGTTTGGTTGTTTGGTTGGTTGGATTTTTGTTCGGTTTACGTTGCAGTGTCAGGAGAGTAAAACAGTTTTTACTTTATGTCGACAATTTCCTTATGTATGGCTGAGATGGAAACTGCACAAGGACTGTTTATCTCTTTGAGGACGATAGTTTAACCCTGACGATGGTTTGACCTATTGGGTACGATGGTTTGACCTATGTGTACGGTGGTTTAACCCTGACGATGGTTTGACCTATTGGGTACGATGGTTTGACCTTTGTGTACGGTGGTTTAACCCTGACGATGGTTTGACCTATTGGGTACGATGGTTTGACCTTTGTGTACGGTGGTTTGACCTTTTGAGTACGATGACTTAACCCCTTGAATATGCTACTCAATTCCCCTGAGTCCGATGACATTGTACTCAAGAGGATAAGTCATCACGCTCATGGAATCAAAACAAACTTGATTTTTTATTGAATTTTAAAAGTAAACATTGTGATTGTGTTGATTACAATGTTAATTTGTTTTTTTCTTCATTCACAAATTATTGGCGATTCTCCTGAAATACGAAAACAAACTTAACGAATGAAATCGGTAGGAAAAAGCCTCAACTAACCGCAATATTAATGTCTGGGGAGCATTTTGAAGTTTAATATCAAAGTCCTTTATATTTTCATTGTGGTGATGTGAAATTAAAACGATATTGAACAGAAATATAAAGTGTTATTATTTTTCGAGAAATGAATATTGGTTGTAATTGAGGATTTTCGTGTTTTATTGATTTTCGGTATTCAGGAAGACTTGGTATTGTGTCGTAGGTGGTAGTGGTGGTCGCTCTCTGCTGACCCGGAGAGGAGGAAACTTATACATAATTCAGTGTTGAGTTTCATACATAATAACACAAGAGTGAAATGTGTGTGTGTGAGTGTGTGTGAGTGTGTGAGTGTGTGTGTGTGTGTGTGTGTGTGTGTGTGTGTGTGTGTGTGGAACTAGTCATTGTCTACATAAAAAATACAATTGAAAAAATAAATTAATTAATGAAAAATCTAGAATACAATGTTATTAAGTCACTTCCATTAGACAATACTAAGGGATAAACAAAAACATAAATACAATAGGAAGCGAGAGGAAGAGGAGGAGGAGCTAGGAAGAGGAAGGAGCGAGGAGAGGAGGAGGAGCTAGGAAGAGGAGGAGGAGCTAGGAATAAGAAGGAGGAGGAGCTAGGAAGAGGAGGAGGAGCTAGGAAGAGGAGAGCTAGAAGAGGGCGAGGAAGAGGAGCGAGGAAGAGGAGCGAGGAAGAGGAAGAGGAAGGTCGGGTTCGGGTAGCGTAGCAAATTCTCCATTTTAAGTTTGACGCTAAAACATAACCTCGACTCTTTGTTCTTAGTACTCCTGGTAACTCCTGAGACATTAACACTGTTTTTGTTTTGTGTTTACCAAGGGAATTTTTTTGTTTATGTCTCAGTGGCTAGTTTATTCCGGCGTTGAGTTGTGTGTTTCCCAGGACAGTTTGTGTTGTTCGTTCGCTGGTTTGTGTTGATCGTTCGCTGGTTTGTGTTGATCGTTCGCTGGTTTGTGTTGTTCGTTCGCTGGTTTGTGTTGTTCGTTCACTGGTTTGTGTTGTTCGTTCGCTGGTTTGTGTTGTTCGTTCACTGGTTTGTGTTGTTCGTTCTCTGGTTTGTGTTGTTCGTTCACTGGTTTGTGTTGTTCGTTCACTGGTTTGTGTTCCGTTCACTGGTTTGCTGTTCATTTCGTTCCTTTGGTTTGTGTTGTTCGTTCCTTTGGTTTTGTGTTGATTCTTTGGTTTGTGGTGTATTTTATTATGTATTATTTTATATAAATGATGATAAGATTAATATATTTTTCGTTTGAATAGTTTTAAGTTTTAATTTTAGGTTAGGTTAGGTTAGGTTAGGTTTGGTTAAGTTAGGTTTGGTTAGGTTAGGTTAGGTTAGGTTAGGTTAGGTTAGGTTAGGTTTGGTTAAGTTAGGTTTGGTTTGGTTAGGTTTGGTTTGGTTTGGTTTGGTTTGGTTAGGTTTGGTTAGGCTACGTCATGTTATACAATAAACACTAGTACAGGTCCGGAGTGTCAGCTGGGTGGAGGTAAACTTTGCACCTTAACTCAGCCTTTGTATAATACTTCACGGCTCCACCAGTAATTCTCCCCTGAAAGTCACTAATGGAAATTCACGCTTATACGAATATGTGTCTGTGAACCGAGACAGTGTTGGAGCCTTGTGACCTGTGTCTGTCTGTCTGTTTATGTATCTCTCTGTCTATTTGTGTGTGTGTGTGTTTATCTATACATCTGTCTCTTTATCTATCTGTCTGACTGTTTGTCTGTACGTTGGGCCATGGGACGTTTGGGCCATGGCCTGTCTAGAATGGACCAGTACACCCGCTGCAGTTTCCATCATTCTTATAATATCATTATCTGGTCAAGTCAGGTTAAATAAACAATATATGCAAATTGAGTTTTCAAATAATTTACCGTAAAATAAACACAAGCAAATGATGTTGATTGATAAAAAATAATTAAACGTTGATTTCTCTGTCTGTCTGTCTGTCTGTCTTTCCGGATCACCTGAAGAACCTCCACCTTGGCTTAATTCACCTTAAGAATTACCACTCTAACCGTATTTGAGGGCACGAGGTTAGGTTAGTGAGGCCTGACCTGACCACTGTTATGTGAACTGACTTAAGATGAGGTTAGAGGTCGTGGCGTCAGGTCATGATTGAGGACCAGGAGTAACCCTTTATGTCAGGGAAGGAGGGAGGGAATGGAGAGGAGGCGAGGGAAAGGGCGAAGAGGCGAACAGCTGAAGGAAAGGTCATGGGGAAATGAGAGAGAGAGGATGGGAAAAAAGTTAGCGGCGTTGGTGAAATTTGAGAAGGAAGAGAGGGAGGGAGAACGAAAACTGGAAAGGAGAGGGGGATTCTGACTTCGAGGGAAAGTTTGTAGTTTGGAGAAACAGGACGGGAAGAAAAAAATTGACGGAGGTTCATTTATCTCCAAGTCTGTATGTCAGTGGAGCGCTTTCAAGTTCCCTGTTATATTCAAAATAAACATAATTTTTTAGGGGGCGTCTTTCATATCTTCTCTTTCATCGCGTATTGCAGTGTAGATCACGTACAGACTGCACACACACACACAGAGACACACACACCCACCCCTCTGTCATGTCATGTCTGGTGGTCTTAACCTGACCTTTAGGTAAGATTTGACCCCTGGATGACCTAGAACCTGACTTAGTGACCTGACTTGGCCTAATAAACAGTCGCATATCGCACAGACGGTCAGTAACGTTCACACCAGCATTGTGTTCGTGTGTCATCTCCGTGATCTTAAGAAAGCAATAGAGACCAAAAACGTCCAGGAGAATTAACTTGGTCTCCAGAGTATGTGTTTTGACAAGATCTACCTGGTGGTGGTGGTGGTGGCAGTGGTGGTGGCAGTGTTGTGTTTAGCTGTTTCTCACATCTTCAGGTGTATTCTAGAGGTGAGTCTTCCTTACCTCTTTATCATCATAGGTAGAAAGGTGAAATAATTTTTTTTGATAGATCACCTGGCGAATCGACACCCCAGCTTATATTACCTAAAGATTAACCACTTTAACCTAATCCGCCCACTGGTATTAGGTTGGTTAATTCTCAAGGTGAATTAAGCTAAGGTTGAGATTCTTCAGGTAATTCTTTATATAGTTGTGTGATTATATAGTTCAAGATACCTGTGACCCTTGTTGATCATGACCTGGCCTCTTGATTGCTAAACACACACACCTACGATTACAGGTGAGGTATTGGTGGTCAAGGTAGTTTTAGTGAGGATGAAAAATGGTGCAGAAAGTCGACAGTTTTCAGAGTACTATGACGTGTGTGTGGAAGAATCTCGTTATAAAGGGGACAGCAAAAGTTCATTTATATTCTGTTTGGGGCAGAGATTCTTCACACAAAAGAGTAACTCCCAACATTCGCTGTAAAGTAAAATTGAACATTATGAGCGAGAGAGAGAGAGAGGGTAGATAGTTAGAGGAGAGAGAGAGAGAGAGAGAAATACGGTAGTAAACAGCGAACGTCATTCTAATAACTGTTTGTATACCAACCAATCATGTGTCGCCAGCCAATCACGTGAACGGACAACTCCACCCAGTTATTTGTTACACATATAACGATATCCTAAGTCCTCCCTTGTCTCTCTTCGTTAATATACTGTAACATATTTCATTTTTTTTATCGTCAGATGTGAAGGAAGGAATCAAAACAATATACGCAATAACCCGACGACAAACATATATTGAAATATAGTTTTTTCAGTGTTGTTTTCGTGCTGTGGTGTGAATAGTGGCGCTGTGTGAGAGGTGACACCGATGGTTAGTGGAAATTTGACGTGTGTGTGTGTGTGTGTGTGTGTGCTACTGACTCGACTCTTTGATTCCTTCGTCGTCAGAGAGTATGATCGATGCGTGATATTTAAGGACAGGTATATATGGTTAGGGTCAACAGGTGCGTACAGGTATATATAGTTAGAGTCAACAGGTGCGTACAGGTATATATAGTTAGAGTCAACAGGTGCGTACAGGTATGATTAGAGTCAACAGGTACAGGTATATATAGTTAGAGTCAACAGGTGCGTACAGGTATATATAGTTAGAGTCAACAGGTGCGTACAGGTATATATAGTTAGAGTCAACAGGTATATATAGTTAGAGTCAACAGGTATATATAGTTAGAGTCAACAGGTACAGGTATATATAGGTGTTATTTAACTTATTGTTGATTTGTTTTTGTTACAGAGGCGACGGGTTAGGAAATTCCTAGCTGACCTCTACAATTTCGAGGATATTATTGTGTAAAATGGATCAATATACGTACATATACATACACACATACATACATACATGCATACACGAACACTACACACACACACACACACACACTAAGGTTTATTTACGATATTAAGTAAGATTTACAGTTAATATACAATGTTACTCGTCAAATAGTCTTATCATATTTGTATCAAGATCTATAATGTGGATGATTGAGAATAAAGTGATTGTAATGTGAATAAACTCTCTTTTTTAACCATGGTTTTTTTATGCCATTGGTTGTACTGTGTGTAAGGAAGATGAAGTTTATAATGGTATTTAGTTTACTTGAAGGTATATTTTTAATTGGGTTACGTTATTGTGTTTGTTATTTATTTATTTTATTTTTATATTTACTTTTTCTCCATGGTTTAGTTTTCTTTATATTCTCACCACCATAATTTACAACTACCCCCCTCTCTGTAAACAGGCCATTAAAAATACCTCCTACACACACACACATACACACGATAAAATATTCCCCAGAGACAGACGGACGATAGTGGTAGGGGGAGAATCTAGGGACTTTACCCCCCATCTCGTCCAGCTGAGTGGGACCCTAAATTTCCCCGTCAAGAGGTTTACACTGTTTGTTTACCAGCTGTCTGCAGTAGTGTCGCCTCAGGAATAGTTATGGCTGTCGAGTCCAGAATTCATAAAATATTCACGCTATAAGTTTGTGCCTCAGGATAAAAGATAGTGTCTGGTATTTTACAAGAGATTATCTGGAGTGTAATTTCTTAGGTCAACTTCCTCGTTTTCTTGTTGTCGTTGGTGAAATAAGTCTGACAGATACATTTTTACATTATAAGTCTTGGCGGGGAAGAGGGAGGAAGGGAGGGGGAGGGTTAATATGTGAAGGTAATTGTATTTTGTGAGTTGCTGGATCTTGTTCATGTTTTGTTTGCTGTTGATGATTAATGCTAGTAGAAAGTCGATATTTTGTCTGTTGGTGATAAATGTTGGTAAAAGCTCGTGGGAAGTCGATGTTTTGTTTGTTTTTGGTTATAAATTAGTGGAAAGTCGATGTTTTATATATACATACCTTATATCAAGATCTATTTGACAATCTATTAAAAACTGAGGCAACTCTCACGTATGTTGGACTGTTGACAATGTAAGCGTGAGAAAAAGTCTATACTCGCCCCCCTGTGACTGTCCTACACCACAGTTATGGCCGCAATCATAACACAACAAAAGAAAATCATATACAGATATCTCGTCACGTATATTGAACGAGGAGATGCATTATGTATTTTGGGTTGTGTGTAGAGTATGGATTGAGGTAGGTACGTGTACTTGAATGTCTCTCTCTCTCTCTCTAATTTATTGGACACGTTCTCCCTCACACGTTCACGAAAGAAGAATAAAAATCAAACAGAGAGGAATTATTACAAAGGTGTTTAAGTGAGTGTTCTGTTGTTTTCTGAGATTAAAATCCCAGCTGTTTGTCAATTGATTTGATAGATTTTGTGTGTTTGATTGAGAAGTGATAGTAAAGTACTTGAGTTTTGAGAGAAAGAGTAAAGTGTTTGTTATGAGCAATGAAGAGAGAGAGAGAGTGCTTAAGGTCTGAGAGAGAGAGAGTAAAAAGCTTGAGTTCTGAGTAATGAAGTGAAAGAAAGAGAGAGAGACTGACCAAATTGAAAATACAGCGATCGTTCCCTATTTAACAAAACGACAACTTCCACCAGACAAACGACCTCTCACCCCCCCCGCCCCTCCACCACTCGCCAATTTTCTCCTGCGGCTCAAAATAATTATTCACAAGCGTCCGTCATCTAGCGGTAACATTATCATATATCAAGAGGTTTTCATCAGCGTCTATCCTCAGGTAACCACCACTTTAATTAATTCGTACCTGTTCCTGTTTAATAGGGGTCAGGGTTGTGGTGAATGATGTAATATGTATTCGTTTTTAACACACACACACACACACACACACACACACAGACACACACACACACACACACACACACACAGGGTTGTTGACCATCTTGTGCCAAACGCTTCAAGATAAATGATCCCACTTAGCCATAATCAATTATCCGGGTAATACGTCAGGTTATGGCCTCCCGTCAGCTGCACCCCAGAAGCTTTTAGTAATCAGGAATACAAATTTGACATTGAATACCATGACCAATTTTTTGTTTCTTAAGGTGCATTATTTAAGGTCAAATTATCTGGGTAATATTTCAGGTTTGTGTTCTCGTCAGCTGCACGCCACAGTTGTCAGGAGTTGAGGTTAATACTGTGATTTATTTATCTAAAGACAGGTTGTAATAAGGGGTTTCAAAGATAAGACGGATACTAAAAAATCCTTGAGCCAAATTTCTAACCCAGGGAAGCGATGGACACCACACTAGAACGCACTCGATCTTGATGTTTACCTCGCGCGCTTGAATGCAAGATCTCGGGGCGTAACTCTTTTGTTTTTCATATATGTTGCCAAGTTTACGATTCACTTCCTTTTCTCTTATGGTCACAAACATCGGCTTTTATGGGTAGTGGAATGTTTTCTAGGTAGAGGATGGAAAATGGATGATGTTTGAGGTTATTTATATGTGTGGGTGAGAAATTGCCAAGGATGTAAATGATAATAATTGATGTTCGTTTATCTATTGTCTAAACACACATTCTCTCTCTCTCTCTCTCTCTCTCTCTCCAAACACTCACCTCCAGAACTCAAAGTACACCAGTGTTTTTTTTCCCTTCAGTCATTTAAATTTTTCGGTCATCATTACCATAAATTTGTTAATGCTCTTTAAATACTAAATTATTCATGGGAAGTCAGTCGAAAATATGACGCCGGAATAATGTGAACCACTGGACAGTAAAGAATGCAGGAGATGGAAGAGAAAACGATAGAATAAGGGAGACAGGAGATAGTACAGAAAATGAGATAAAGTATGGAAATGAAAAAACAAAACATAGAAAAAGGTAAACAAAACGAACTCAAACAAACAATAGACAACACAAACAAGAACATGACAAAAATATATCATGTTTACATACACTCCAAATCTGGTTGAGAAATTTGCATACACAACTGGAGGAAGATGACCACAGCTAATTTACGACCTAGAGAGAGAGAGAGAGAGAGAGAGACTTGGGGCATTATCGTAGCGCATAAACAGAATGAAAGCAACAGTTAGAGTGATGGTAGGTACCTAAGGCAATTATAGTGTGTTTATGTTTGAGAATATGGATGTCGGGAGATGTATGCTTACGTTTGTGAATCTGCATATGGCGCACACGAACGAATCTCTCTCTCTCTCTCTCTCTCCTTTCAAGAACAGTGGTAACAGGTGTTTGTGTGAAAGCTTCGTACATTCTTGAGAGGAAAAAATCAACAAAAACATGTAGGTAATTCTCTAGCCTCGAATATGTGCCCAAGTTCTTTCCCTCGACGATGGGACTTGGAACACTTTAAGTCAAGATTTACTTTAATTTATATATATATTTTTTTTATAGGTGCGTGTGTGTGGGAGGGGGGATAATGCAAGAGGCTGTAGATGCAGGGTACTTGATGTTTTTGACGAGGGGAAGGTTGGCAAATCCCCAGCGTGGCTCTTATCGTGTTCCTGCAGGATATTCGAGACTCGTTCGATAAGTTTACCACCAACTGGGTTTATTGAGGACTGTAGTTACTGGTTGTTTTCTTTTCTAAGCAACATCATGAAGGTAGTGGGGGGGGGGGTTTAGGCGATTAAGAGGGTTTCCAGCAGGGGCCACTTATCGTCAACACAGCCCTTGGGACAGACCTTTAAAGCCAATTTTAGACGACATACAAACAGGATACGATTGGTTGATATTTACGATAATTTTTCAATAATAAAAAATAAGTATATTCAATTCCAGAGAGATTAGGTTAGGTTAGGTTAGAAAGACAAATAGTAAATGACGATAGATCAAATCTCTCTCGCTCTCTCTATCATTGTTGGAAAAAGGTTAGGTCTTGTCTTAGGTCACGGCTGGCTCTTGAGTGGAGTCAGGTCATGCTTTGCCCTCGTGTCCGGTCAATTCGCAGGTGATTTAACTTTGTGATTGGTTTCACCGCGGCTGAGAGTCTCTTTAGGTCAGGTCAGAGAGTTTGTGGCTGGAGTCAACTCAGGTCATGTTGAAGTCATTATCTGGCGTGTGTGTGTGTTTGTAGTGTGTTTCTGTCTATATATGTGTATGTGTGTGTCTGTCTGTCTGTGCGTGTGTGTGTGTAAGGCCGTAGTTTCCTCCAAGACGTGTTCTTATGTTAAGTGTGACAGTGTCAAGGAACAGCTGAGTCTCAGGCAAGTTACGTGGTCTGACCGTCTGCGCGTTTGTCGGGTCCATGGCAAAAACCCCACCGGACAAAAAATCCACCGGACATAAACCCTACCAGACATAATCCCTACCGGACAAAATCCCCTTATAGTAAAAAATAAAACAAAATCTATTTAAAGTTTATAATAGCGAACATTATGAAATGTAATTTATATGATAAAGAATAAATTAAAACTAAATAAGCATCAACGTTTATCTCATGTTAAAAAAATATAACAAAATCTAATTGGAGTTTTTATTAATTTCTTACAAATCCACTTAGACAATATCTCTTACTTAGACGATGTATGGACCAGATGAAGTGTAGGTTATACTGGACTATAGTCATATCATAAGCCTATATTATGCCCAATGCCTCTAAGCATTTACTCCAATGTCTTGCGGTCAACACAGATTCCTAAGTCGTTTTTGAAGGTCTCTGGTTTCCCGTTTCACACGTTTGTGAAGTGGTTGCCCTCTCGCGTCAAGTGTAAGATGCATGGACACAATGGCTGCGTCTTTCCTGAGGCACTCAATAGCAGTCCAAATTGTAGGGTGAGAGTAGCCCACCAGCTATTAGGGTGAGAGTAGCCCACCAACTATTCCAACTCTCACAGAGGTTGTTGGTGCGGTAGTCGTTGTCAACTGTAGCGAGGTTTACATTCCATTTCTCTGGTGGGAATAATGGAGGAATCCTCCGCACTCGCATTGTCACAGGACCTGGATATTGTCGGTGTGGCCAATGCGGCAGTGTGTGCCGGTGACGGAGGTCGCCTCAACGAGGTCCTCAAGGCCATCAGGGGTAGTGTCTATTATGTCGTCCACTCCACCAGAAACACGATCAACAGGAAGAGAGGCAAGTCCATCTGGCATGCCACAGAAATACTTGATATCGTCATCTTCTTTGTATCGGTTACTCAGCCCAAGGCTCTGGATCCTTTACCAGGAACTTTGTGAACAAGGTTTTTATAAGTTCGCCTCAGGTCATTAACAGACCTGAGAGACCAGAGGTCACGGGTCCCCCTGAGGTCTCACAAAGTGAGGACAGTAATGATATTTGTAAGAAATTGTTAAAAACTTAAAATAAGTTTGTTTTATTTTCTACCATGAGGTAAATATTGAGCTTCAATTATTTTTTTACCATATAACCCACACTTCATAATGTTCCATTGTCTTAGTAAGAGAAACTATCAAATTGGATTTGTAAGAATTATTGAAAACTTTAAATCAATTTTGTATTTTTTACTATGAGGCGATTTTGTCCCTTGTTGCTTTTGTCCGGTGGGGTTTTTGTTTCGGAGGAGAGTTTTGTCCGGTGGGGTTTTTGTTTCGGGGGAGAGTTTTGTCCGGTGGGTTTTGTCCGTATCCTGTGTTTGTCATTTTTATTTCCTCTTCACTGTTGATCTCGGATCACCGCTACAGGAAGGAAATGTAAGATTTATTTTTTTAATTGTGTATTTGTAAGATAATCTGTCTCTGGGTGTGTGTTCGTTTGTGTGGGTATGTTCGTATACATACATAATGGCTGCCCTCCGTGTAACGAGAATGGCCGGCCCAAGGGCCACCTAGGTGTTTGTTTAAGGTGTAGAAGCTGTCGCCAACACAACAACCACACCCTGAGTTAACGAGTTGTATGACTCAGTGTCAAGGAATAGTCCGAGAAGACCGGACAACTCGCCAACTGCACTGGCTAGCCATTACCCCGGAACACGATCCACAAATCGATTAACATCCAGGTCCCCAATTACTGCTGGGTAGACAGAGGCAAATGGCGTAAAGAAACTTGCCCATAGTTTCACCCTGCCCGGGGATCGAACCCAGGTCCCCTCGCTTGCGAGGCGAGCATGTTGACTATTATACCATCTACATACATATATACACCTGTCAGAACTTTTTTATTTTGTACTATTGTCAGAGTCGATAAAATGAGGCTCACTGCCGCACATCTGACTGAAACCTTAATCTATGACTCACCAAAACAATGTGGGGATAATACCCGCCATTACTACTGTTGAATAATGATAAACACGAAAGCTTACACGTGATTCATAAAAATACATTTATTGGAGATTAAAGTTTACTGTCTAAAAATAGTTTGTTAGTGGTAGTTGAAAATCATGTAGGTAATGCTAAACAACAACTAAACGGTAATAATAATAATAATAATAACAATAATAATAATTATATTAATAATACCAACAACAATAATAAACTAACAAATTAACTTGACAAAACGAGACTGTGGTTGAAGAAAATGTTATTGTTGATTTAAGTTATTTCACCTGTTAGCTCGGGTCATTAAGCAAGGGACTCGGGTCTTCACTGGTTGCAAGAGACAAGTGGTCCCAAGAAGTTAACAAGACACAAAGACTCGTCCTGTTTACTGGCTCTAATTGGCTCGGGGTTTTCTTGTATGAGAGAGTGGAAATGGTGCATGGCAGGTACAGGTACATGACTGGTACAGGTGCATGGCAGGTACAGGCGCATGGCAGGTACAGGTGCATAGCAGGTATAGGTGCATGGCAGGTACAGGTGCATGGCAGGTACAGGTGCATAGCAGGTACAGGTGCATGACAGGTACAGGTGCATGACTGGTACAGGTGCATGGCAGGTACAGGTGCATGGCAGGTACAGGTGCATGGCAGGTACAGGTGCATGACAGGTACAGGTGCATGACAGGTACAGGTGCATGACAGGTAAAGGTGCATGGCAGGGCTTGGTACAGGTGTATGACAGGATAAGTGCAATAAAGTGTATGATGTATTGGGTGTCGCGTTGGAGAGAGAGAGAGAGAGAGAGAGAGAGAGAGAGACTGACTTTAGGACCTTACCAAGATCTCTTTCTTATCAAAATACCCCAGGAACGTCTTGGAATTTCCCCACAATGCCTTGGAATGTCGTGGTATTTTCTTTCTCTTTAATCTCGTGAATTTAATATTTTATGTGGGTGTAATTTTATAGTCAGTGTAGTTATTTGTACACTTGTGTTTCCTCTAAATACAGTACTGTAGTCTAATGTGCTGGTAAATAATGACACCTGACGTTACAGTTTGGTAAGTGATGTGTGTCTTGTACAGTGCCTATCATACTACCTCCTTTTATACCAGGAAAAAAAAGTTTAGTCCCTCCCAAAATACTCAAGACACCCTAAATCTACGAACGTGTATAATGTGTATGATTATTGTATGTATATTTTATTCACTTATACACATTTATTTATACACATAATCATAAAAAAAATACCTTCCTGACCGGAGTAATGCTTAAAATGCCAATACTGTGTGGTATATATGGCTTAGGACTTGCTGCTACGAACAGAAAACGGTGAAATAGTCTTCCTTCTCCAGCCAGGACTAAAGTATTGATTATCTTGAGGGAAAATATTATATACCTCGTAGGGGTGTTATTATAGCCAGGTGATATATACTGTTTTATGTTCTCTAGTTCAGGGTTGTGTAGTGTATAGTAGTATTGTGTGTTGTTTACTACTACTACTACTACTACTACTACTACTACTACTACTACTACTACTACTACTACTACTACTACTACTTTTTTTTACGTGGCCTCCATCCTCCCCTAATAGCCAAACCTTCGCCGCTATTTTACTACTACACCTAGATTCACCTATCACCTAATTATCTCACCTGTCACCCTACACCAAAACTCACTTGTTAATTACCTCACCTGACTCACTCTATACACAAGATTCATATCATCAGTTCCTCACACTCAATATCCTCAAAGTTTATTTATTTTTAATGAGAGAAAACCCTTATTAAGTATTGTATTAACTGATATTATAAAAGTTTCTTGTTTATTATGAGTTTAATTAGATAATGTCGTTTGTGGGCTATTGATGTTTTGTAATACTATGACCTTACTGTAATTACTCTATGTCCAGCCGGGGTCAAAAGCCTTGTACACTTAGCAATATCTGGTATCTACTTCTGAGTTATACTTGTCGTCAGATATTATGCCTGAACCATGGTATAAAACTCTCCTTTATTACCTAAGATCTTCGGGTAATTACATACTAAATACTATCAAGTGTTCAAGACTTTTAACCCCGACTGTACCTGTAATTGATGAGACTCACTATACCTGTAACCAAATCTCCAGTCACTATCAGAATCAAATAATCTATAATTACGATAATAATTTACACTAAAACGACCGAATCCGAATCTATATTATAATTCACACAAGATTCTCCATCTCTCTCTCCCTCTTCCTCTTCCTGGCGTCACTCTTTGTCCCTCTCACTTTATAACTCTCACCTGTCATGCCCTTTGAGTCCCCAGCCGCCTACACTCATCATCTGCGGGTGATGAGCCTCTCTGGGGTGACATCATTGGGGGAGGAGGGGGGGTGTGGGAGGGGTGCCAACGTGGAGGGCGAGGAGAAGGGGCAGTAGTTGGGGGGCGGGGGTTGAGAATTATATCATACGTCTGTCAGGGAGGGAAGAAGAGGCAAGGGAATATATTTGTACAGAACTACCAGGCTGCCTTCCCCAAAGTATCGTACAGTATTGCAAATAGAGTTAGGACTTGAAGGAGGGGGGGGGGGTTGCTGAGGTGTATCCTACTTGTAAGGATATACAGAGAGATGGTCTAGATCCTACGACAGAGGAGGGAAATTTATTATGAAAATACACACACACACACACACACACACACACACACACATATAGTAATGGCTGCCCCTCTTGTAACGAAGATGGTCTGCCCAAGGGCCACCTAAGCGTGAATTTTATTAAGGTGTAGAAGCTGTAGCCAACACAACAACCACACCCTGAGTTAACGAGTTGCCTGACCCAGTGTCAAGGAATAGTCCGAGAAGACCGGACAACTCGCCAACTTCACTGGCTAACCATTACCCCGGAACACGATCCGTGAATCGATTAACATCCAGGTTCCCAATTACCGCTGGGTAGACAGAGGCAAATGGCGTAAAGGAACATGCCCATAGTTTCACCCTGCCTGGGGATCGAGCCCGGGTCCACTCGCCTGCGAGGCGAGCATGCTGACCATTACATCACAGGTACACACACACATCTAGATTACCTAGATATGACTGAGTAATTAAGTTACATCAATATATACCACCTAAAGGGTTATCATTTTAATTACTCTAGTTAATTATGGACCTCTTAATGACCAATTAGAGAGAGATGAATACATAGATACAGAGACATACAGACAGACAGATAGACAAGAGAATAATTATTATCTCAGGCGTAAACTGGAGGATATGCCAACGAATAGGGGAAAATATTTAGCGATAAAGAAGAGAAGAGATAAAACACAGATTAAAGAAGATGAAGCGAGGGATTACGCCCAGTAAACACAGAGAAAGACAAAAAGTGAAAAAAAGATAAGAAAAAATTTAAATTACAGAGAAATAAATTTGTAAGAGAAAAAAAAGAATAAAC